>NC_137794.1:19432700-19640200 GCF_963383645.1 Muscardinus avellanarius
ATCAGAGAGCACTTCAGAGAGCAGATATTAGATTTACAGAAATAATCTTGTTTCAGTTTTTAGTCAAAATTACAACATATTCAAAAGATTGAGTACAAATTGATTCAAGCTTGAATTCATCAGGGAAGCTATCTAAATTGGTTAGATTTTATGCTTTCAAATCAGTTCCTTTCTTAGATGACATTTGCTAATCATATACTTATCTCACAGCAATGAAAGTATTAAAGTATTTATTCATTCACAAACAGTTACACATTGCACTGTGACAGTACTAATGAGATACTGTGCATATAACAATTGGGAGATGAGCTATGAAATATTTGCTTAACTATGGAAGAATATCAAATGGGACTGGTCATTCAAATGTGATGTCATATTTAGCATTAGAACTCATACTCCTAATAGGATAAAGTAGAGAAAGTTCATGGTCTGTTTCCTAATTGTACTTTTTAGCAGTTTATGAAAATGGACTTTTAAAAAGAAAATGGAAACAATTAAGATTTCTTCTTTTATTACAGTAATATCAATGATCTGTGTCTGTTGAATCAGAGTGAAGGAAGGAAGTAAAAATAGTCAATTAGAGAAAAAGTTAAACACATTCAAAAAGGGATAAAGAAATTTACAAGAAAAATTCTGTTGAGTTGGAAATTTAAACTTCTAGGCTAACTAAAGTCTGCAAGCAAGCCATTTGTAAAATCAGTATACAAATACATATCTAGACAGCAGAGTAGTATATTTCTTCTGAAAAACTTGACACAGTAAAATGATCATATTTCTTTTTTTCCTGAAAATTTTGCTTTAGGACAGAGACTGAAATTAAAAAAAGCCTGCCATATTTAATGGAATATCTTCTGGATGCACTATACATTTTATAAACATATTATCAACTACCGGATCTCTGGCCACAGAAATGATGGAATATGAAGAAATAAAAAATTTTGCTTTGGAACATAAGAATTCTTTCTGCAGCCAGAAATCAGTGAGTGTATCAGTCAGGGTCTAAAAAGGGAACAAAAACTACATTAGTAATATGAACAAATAAATGATATAAATAATTACTTTTTTAGAGTTATATAGCATTATGTATTTAACTACTCTCCATCACTTGGCGTTCATCTTATTTCAAGTACAATTATTCACCTACTATGAAACAAATATCTATTAGAAGATGTATTTCTTAAGAACAGCAGCATTAGACAATTTCTATACCACACAATAGCTACCTGGCCTAAGAGATATTATAGTGGGATAATGCTTGTGCCTTGGTAGTGAGAAGACACTCCCTCACAAATGTACCATGTTTTATCTAATTTTATTTGCTACCTGTTTTTAACACCTTTAATATCTTGTGTTATTTAAATGTATAGAATTCATATAGATCCAATTAATAATTACATTTAATACTTATAAAATCCCAATTTCAATAAGGCACATGTTTCTAATAAAATAGCTGCTAATACTACCACATGTTAAAACATAAAGCATGTGAAAACAAGTCTAATATCCTCAGTTCATACTGATATTTCATATTAATCCAGATTCATGTAAAAAATTATCATTCTACTAAGGCTAATAACAGCTGATAACACTCTCTTTCTGACTTCCTTGCTAAATCCTCTCATTCTTTTAAAATCTTTTTCTCCTTGTACTGAATAATTTATTGTATGAGAGATTTTCTGTTTACACCCAAATTTTGGACCCATGAAACCAGTGCATCTTATATTTTCTTTAACATTTTACTCCCCAATGGAAGATAATGTTCAGAATTTCAGAAAAGCCATTTCACATGAGTCACACATTCCCATGGCCAAGACAAAGATAATGAACCAATAAATTATATTAAAATACATAAGCATAATTCTAAGCAATGAAAATGGTAATGATTTGTTTCTTATTCTAAAAGTTCAGTTAGAAAATTAAACTGGAAACCAAATGACTTTTCAAAAAAAAAATGGTGATAGTTGATATCTTCTTTAACACAGAGATATGAGCACAAAGACACATGCAAAAGCAAAAATTCTAAAAATATTCCATAAAAACTAAAAACTAAGGGTACATTATATTTATTCAAGTGAAAGCCAAGAAAGTAACAGAGAGTAATAAGCTTCTTATTGATATGATAATAAAATCACCCATGTATAGCTTTCAGATATTCTAGAAAGCATAGCAAGCCATTTTGAGGACAATGAAGCTTGGAAGAATTTTCTGCAGACTTTATGCTGAAACACACCAGAAGAGGCAAAGCAGGGCACTTCTTATTAATAATAGGAACAATCCAGCAAGAACATATAATGATAGTAAACAATTGCATCCCAAATATGTATTCACTTACATTTGTAAATCAAGTTCTTTGGAACATCTGGTCTCAAATAGATCCAAATATAATAATATTGGGAGACATCAACACACCACTATGCCACTAGATCAATTTTCTAAACAAAAGATGAGTAATGAATCTTCAGATCTAAAGAACACTATAACCCAAATAAACCTAATATACAGCCAGCAACATCTGAATACACATTCTTTTGAGCTTCCCATGGAACCTTCTCTAAAATAGACCACATATGGGCCACAAAGAAAGTATCCGAAATTTTTAAAATATTTCTGTATTTTAAGATTTTTATTGGTGCATTGTACTTATACATTTTAATGGCATACAAGATGGTAGAGGCATATATGCACTTACCACTCATTTAGCTCTTCCCCAATTCCCACATCATTCCCTCCTCCTCCTTCCTTCTCATGTTTGGTTTACTGATTTACTTTTATATGTTTGTGAATGTACATCATGTATATTAGAGAATTTCCCTCTATCCTCCTCTCATCCTCCTTAGTTCAATCACTTTATTTGCTCATCTATGGTTTCTTCTTGTCTAGAGTTTTTCACATGACCCTTCTCCTCCCTATCTTCTGCATATTAGGGATAGAATCTACATTTTTACTTTCTGTGACTGATTTCACTTAGCATAATATTCTCCAAATCCATTCATTTCCTCACAAATTTTATTCTTCTTTATGAATGAGTAAAATTCTCTTGTGGACATATATTTCTTCTGAAAAGCAAGAACAAAAAAAATAGTGATAACCTTTAGAATGAAGAGAAAAACTATAGATTGAAACCAAGGCTTTAAGCATTCTATGCAAATATTATTTCACTGAGCCATCTCCAGCCCAGTTTTATACTATTTTAAAGTAAGGAATCAAAGGTCAGATCATTAAAAATCAGGTACCATCTGTAATTCTGAATTTAAGTTGGTAGCTCAAGAATAAAGTAATAAAGAATTGGAACTTTGCCATACATATACTTACAACCATATTGTGTCATAGCAAGTATAACACAAAACTATTTCCACTCATTGCATTGTGTCTCCTAAGTGATTTCCCCAAGAGAATTTTGTACAAGCCTGCCCTGGGTGCTGTGTAACTATATCTACTTCTACTCAGGGTCCTTGTGAGAAGTCAAAAAAATCATAAGGCACAAAATCATGTTATTAAATTGAGTTTCTCTGAGTGATTATTACCAAAAATTTGGTAATTTTCAAAAGCTGTATTATTAAACCTATTTTCAGTTTATATTGCAACCAGGGACTTAAACTTTGAATCTAAAAAAGCCTGGTAATTGCATCAATTTTAAGGAAAGAAAATCAGAGGCATGAAGAAAGAGAGGAAAGAGGCTGTTTAGTGGGATGTAAATTTTGGGGGAAAAGGTCCTAAATTGAAAAGTTTGCAGAAATATAATAGAGTACTTGGTCAAGAAAAGCCAGTCTTCTGTTTGGAGAAGGAAATATGACCAGTAAATTGACATGAAACAAGTACATGCATAAAAAAAGAAGAAAACTCAAATGAGAGAATTGCAATAAATACAGCATATTAGCTAAGAGTTGTAGTATTTTTCTACAAATAAACTAGTTGAAAAGATATTAAAATCACATAATACAATGAAATAAGTCACTGTATATAATTATACTAAAAAATCACTACCTAAATAAAATACATGTAATTTTCATTTCATATTGTGGTTCTCACCCAATCGTCTTGTTATATTAAGCATAACTGTAGGAGGAACTAAAAATTGAGAACATGAGTTCTGCGTCACTGTTTTGAGCATTGCTGAAGTGATTATGCTATGATAGTATCCCACCAGAAATCTGGGTAAATGTCTTAACAATCAAGTGCTTAATAATCTACCCACTTCTACAGTTAAATAATTTTATGATATAGCAAAATACTGCATACATGCATTCCTAGGTTAAATGGTTTTGGTGTCACTAGCTTCATAGTACAAAACTTCTTTACATTTGGATGCAGTAAATAGTGTTTATATGATGGAAACCCTATATAAATACTGAGGTTTGTTTTTCTATTTATACATTTTAACTATTTTTAAATAATTCAATACATAAATATATTTACTTTTTATGGTTTACAGATATGTTTACTAAAATGTCTTTCATATAAATAAACATTTTATTAAAACTCTGAAAATTTATAACTTTTATTTCTTTAAATGAAGAGTATTATACCATTAGTTGTTTATAGTGAATATTTTATGTATTATATCTTTGTATTAATTCAAAAGGCTCCTAAAATACCATTTGTATAGAGCCCTAGTTTCTGTATTTATATTATAACATCCTAAAAATACAGAGTAAGGTAGATCTGAGTTTTCCAGTGTATAATATTTCTAAGAAGTCTTAGAGAATTGTTAACACATCATTTATAACTTCTAGTGCACTGAATTTTATTAGAAACAAAAGTTCTTTTGATAGGCCTTCAATATTTAGATGCCTGATTATTTACCTGGTAGACAACTACAGTAAAATCACACATCAAATTTTATAGGCCTTGGAAGTACATTCATCAATGTCTACTGCACTGTTTATATGATATAAAAGAAAAACAAACACTAAGACAGTAAATCAAGTTGGATTTTAGGGAACAGAAAGTAACTTTACAGTCAAGATGAGAACTACATAATTTAACTCTAAGAGGTTGGAAACACCACATTTTATTTTCACTGGACAGTTTTAAAGGTAAGGATGATAGGTCATAACTGTTATTTATACAAATTAAAAGTCTCCAAAGAAAAATGTCTATAAAATTTGAAATAAATTAAGTAATATTTTTATTATTCTCTTAATGTAGAATTTTAAGAACCCCACATTACTGCTACTTAAAAATAGTAAAAATGATTGATTTCAAAATTGTTTGCATGATGATTGTTATCTTTAGAAATACCAAATTATATTGTATTTTATTACCTATTGAATAAGTAGGAGGCAATATAGGCAATCAGAGAAAAATGCACATAAAACAGTTTTTTCTATAATTATTGGAATATACCATGGGTCAAACAATATTCTCAAACTACATTAGGTATAGATAAAGCTCTTATGTACTATGGCTAATATTTAGTAACTTTTCTATTATTAAGTCCAATATTGAAATAGTTTTTTGTGTTTATGATTTACCGTAAATAAAATAAAATATGCAAAACTGTTACAATGGAATAAAAATCCTATTATATGTAAATATTTTTGTATGTGATACTAGGAATTTAAACCCAGGGATATTCTACCTCTGATCTACAGCACTATCCCTATTTTATTTTTATTTGGATTCTACTTCTAAGGCACCTACCTCTTGATGCCTAAATCTTGGTACAGTTTTCTACCTGTTTTGGAGAATAACTCTAAAGAATTTTAATTATATACATATTATTAGATTGAAATTAATAATAACCCAATGGCAGTTGTCATAACTCTTGGGATTGCTTTAGAGTGAAAACCTATTATAATTTAATGGTGACTCAGTGTTCCATGTTAGAGAGTTTTTACAGTGATTCTAAGGGAAATTAGCATAAAATATTGTAACCACGTATGTCATTGTTATATTTTGTTTTAGAATTATTTGTGCTTAGCCCAGGATTGTCCATGAAATATTGGCTAATCTTTATCAAAATGAGTCTAAATTCAGGAATAAAAATAACCTTATGATCACTTTTAATTTAACAAAGTGATATTTTAATAGTCAATAGTCATTTGTAAAAGACGCGTAATAGCCAGCGTGGTGGCGCACACTTGTAATCCCCGCACTTGGGAGGCGGAAACAGGAGAATTGTGTTGGTTCAAATCCAGCCTCACTGGCTTAAGAGATCCTGTTTCCAAATAAAGATATAAAATAGATCTTGGAATGTAGCCCAGAGGTAGAAGGATTTCCAGGAACCCCAGTACCACCACACATACACACAAAAAAAATGATATATATATTTAGATCTGGGGATGGAACCCAGAGGAATTCTACCTCTAAGCTACACCTCCTGCTGTATTTTTTATTCTTTATTTTGAAACACAGTCTCACTAAGTTGTGGAAGTTCTCACTAAGTAGCTGAGGCCGTCCGCCAACCACAATCCTTCTGTCTCAGCCTCCTGAATGCTGGGAATACAAGACTGCCAAGACATCCTGCTGCCTCGGCATCTATGTGTTGAGACCTCACTCCACATAGTTATTCGGCAAAAAAGCCCCGAGAAGGAGGTATCATCTCTGGCCAAAGTACCCCCCACTTTTAGATACCCTTCACTATTATTCCTTTTAACTTTCTACACGAATTGCTCCAGTGATGTGAAATCAGGACTATAAAAAGAAACTGAGTCCGTGGAAATAAACTCTCTAATAATTTGTCTAAACGTCCTTGGCTCTGCTCAACAATAATGAGAAACTGGCCAGAATTCAGGCACTGTGATAAGCACCCCAGCTGCAGCAATCACAAATGGCCTCCGACCTTCATCCCTATCCATTAACTCCGGCAAAGTAGCTCAGTTCAAAGTAATCATTTACCCTTGAAATCCTGCCTAGAGACAGAGAAAAAACCTTGTGTGTGTGACCTTAAAGAAACAACTTAGCTGCCCAAATACAATAGACCCAAAGAAAAAGACTGTTGACTGACCACATAGTTAGAAATGAATATGACTAAATAAAGGACAGACGTTCTAAATATATATGTATGAAGAAAAGGAAATACCGTAAGAGTAAGAAAAGCATTTTTGCATGAAGAAGAGCTTATCATAAGAAAGTCCCAACTGGAAAAGGAAGGAATTAGAAAGTTAAAAGCAGGTTGCAGAGGGTTTGTGACAGGGAAGTGGATTATTAAAGATGAGTAGGCTTTTAATAGGTTTGTTGTCTAAAGAAGAGTGCTCAGCAGTTAAGGAAATACGTCTGACAATTAGAACTAAGAACCTTGTGGTGTTGTTTGTGGTATTTTGTCTGCCAAACTGTGTTGTGAGTATGCTTAAGCTTTCAGATTTAGAAGATAAGATGCCAACACCTGAAGAAACTCCATCACATCCACCTGAATCACCACATCTCCCCACACTTGCTATATGAACTGAGCCCAAAAGATGAAAAGTTCCAGGAAAAGTTAAGATTCCCCGAGAAGCTCCCAAGCCTTGACTATTCTGTGAGGCTGCCACCTGGAACTGCTTATCTGCAAGACCTTGGAAAGAAACAGGAGTTAATTCTTCAAAGGCCAACAGCCAGCTGAAAGACACCCATCCCCCCTTTTTCTCTTAACTTTACTGGGGAAGGGTATAAATTTCTTGGGGTTTTTGTAATAAAGTGTCATTGGCTCAAGAAGCCTTTGTCCACCTCAGGTTCTTTCCAAAGCGTCGTCATTTAGGGACCTAAAGAAAATTTAGACCCTAAAGGGAAAGAATCGCTGCAGATAAGATTCTGTAGTACTTCACCTGCCTTTTGCCCCATCTTTCTGAGGATTTGACCGGGAGCTGACAATAACGACCCAACTGAGATTAGTCGGCAACACAAGACTGTGTCACCATGCCCAGCTGAGTATATATTAATGATATAATTTGAAGAATTTTGTTTTATCAACCTGTGTTTTGGAGTAATATATACAATTAATAAATTTTTAAATTAGATATTTAGATTAATACTAGAAATAACAAATATACCAGAATATATTATATAAACATACAAAGGTATTATTATATTATAAAATGGTCTCACACCAAATTTCTAAAAGAAAACACTAGTGAAAAGGCTGAACAAAGAAAAAATTCTTTGGTTTAGTATATATTTGTATTTTCATATACATATAGGCATATATTTTAGTAATATATATGTATATATACATATACATATACATATATGTATATATATTCACTAAATAATTTTAGTGGTAAAGAAAGAAGAAAAGTGAGTAAGAGTAAAGTATTCTTAGATGAAAAAAAGTAAATCTATGATTGGGAAAGGGAAAAATAAGTAGGAGTTATCAAGCAAAATCATATTTCTGGCACTTAGTATTTATTATATTTAATCTGATACTATTAAAGCAGATGAGAAAGCAAGTTAATTTATCTAGGAATCAAACTCAGTATACAATACCATCTAGAAATTTTTGCTAGCCATGGTCCTAAAATGTATTACAAATTTTATAGTCATATAAAAAGAGTTTTGAATACTACCTGTCTTAATCAGCATTTTCACTACTATAATCTAAAGATCTGATCACATAACTTAGATGAAAGAAAATTTATTTCTTTAAGGATTGGAGTCAGTCCATGAGGGGTTGGGACCTAAGATCTCCAGGCTTGGCAGCAGGAAGTGGAGAGAGAAGGAGCACATGGCTTTTCTCCTCCCATCATGGAGACTTAAGAGCAGGGAGCAAAAGGAGGAAGGAACATATATAATCCCCAAAAGCACAACCCTAAGAACCCCCCTTCTCTATCTACATCCTACCAGCCTGGGCCACCACCCAGATAAACACATTACAATGAAATTACAACTTTCATGATATAAATATATCAATCCTTTATATTAATAAATAAGGTTTTTAGGTAACATTATATATCTAATTATAACACTACCTAAAAATTTCCATACTGCCATTTTAACTTTAAGAGATGAGAGGATAAGAAAGCATAACCAATAGAGATTAAGTCAAATGAGAGAAAAATATATACTTGCTCCTTAAATTTTTAATTAAGTCATACTGATTATTTTCCTTGCTGAAATTATGAATTATAGAATGTTCATTTTTTCTGTTCTAGTAAATATGTTTCCAGGTCCATGAGTCTAAAAGCATATCAATTGAATAAATGAATGCAATTGTGTTCTCTGCTAAATGGAGCTGTCAGAATGATGTCAACAACTTTGTTTCTGCCCAGGAGGGAAGCTACTCTCAACAGTGTGTTTTTATTAAGACAGATGGTAGATGAAAATTGGCAGAAGAAAAAAATATCCTTCACTAACAGTCTTGAAAGATATTCTAGTATTCCCCCATCAATATGTTGTTTCTGAAATCTCATATGCATGTGTTTATTATCTGTATCTCTTTACTTCTTTCAATCTTCCTAAAGCAAATAAACTATACACTTGCATGAAACTCAGTTAATAAATATTTGTGTAATTAGTTGTTTAATGTGTTATTTTTGTAAAAGAATTCAAGAATTGACATATTTACAGTGGAGATTTAAAAATAAATACATAAAAGGAGGTGGCAGTGCACTCCTGTAATGCCATCTACTCAGGAGGCTGCAGAGAGAGGACACTGAAATCTCAAAAGTCAAGAGCATCCTAGAAAATAAAAATCCCATAACAAAAATATAAACATTAGATAGATTTAAAGAATAAGAATAAAGCAATATATGTCAATAATGCTGCAAGAACTGAGAAACTTTTATTAAAAATCTTTTAAGTGGGAGGTGGTGAGGTACCACCTCTCAGGACTTGAGAGGCTGAGATAGGAGAATTGCAGAATCAAGGCTAGCCTCAGCCACTGAGGGAGACCCTGTTTAATTAGAAAAAAACATCTGTGAGTGTATCTCAGAAGTAGAATACCCCTGGGTTCCCTCTCCAGTCCTCCCTTAAAACTACATTATTTAACATGTATGCACAAAATTAATACAAAATATAATGTAGAAGATTATGTTTGTTCTTTAGTGCAATGTCCTTTTAAAAGTTCTTAATACATAATTTATTATTTGGAAGTATTCTGAGCTTCTATACTTGGAGTATACATTTTACAGATTTGGATAATAAGGCAGCTTGAGGTATCTGTAACAAAAATAACAATTTTAATATATTTTATTTTTTATATTTATTTCATTGGCATCTACAAATAATTAATAAGCAATATTATATTCATAGTTTATTGTTTTAATATGAAAGTGACCATGACTCATAAAAGTTGGTTTATTTATTAAGATAATATCCATAACCTCCACCATTAGAGAGGTTTAAATGTAAGCCAAAATGGGTATGACAATCAGGTGAATAGTAATCTTAGACTTTATTATTAACTACACTTGACTAGGTTAGATCATTTATGTTGGGAAAATAAATCTTGACTTTTATATGGATAATTTTGTGGCTTAGTTGTCAACCTTCCTGTGAGACATGGGTCTGATTAAACTCTGATTGAGAATGAGAAGTGTAATACATTATTAATGAACTCTGGGTAATTGTAAAGTTTTATGACTTATGGATCGGTGGAAATTGGTTCCATGGTCAGTTTGAGAAATTATGAGAATACACCTTGCACGGACAGTGCTGATAGCTTGGCATTAGTCATGGTCCTCCCACAGCCACGGCCTGTGACAGCACTAATGACAGTAATTTTGTAGCGTGACCATGCATTAGAATACGTTTAGAGGAGCATAAAATGTCAAACATTGGAGTAAAGATTTTTCAGTAGTTCTCGGCACAGAAAGCTGTATATTCCCAGAAGTTCAAGTTGCGAGAAATTCTGACCCATCTACAGTAATCTTAAAGTGAATTAAAAGTAGATTAAAAATCAACTAAATTTATTTATTAAAAGAAAAAATACATTGGGCATAAAATTATATTGCCAACAAAAGCTACAAAAAGAGGATCAAGAGATATTTTTTCAAAAATTTCCATGAAGTGACATTTATGTAAATGAATTTACTTTTCTTACAGGTTTTCAGTGAGAATGAAAGATAGGAGAAAAGCAAATGTTTATCTAATGTGTGTTTGACTGATTTCTTTAAATATTAGAGCAAGTAATATTGAAAAGTTTCCATTTACAATAAAATAGAGTAACAAAACAATTAAGGCAATGAGTTTGGAAAAAGAGACTTGGAGATTCTAGGCTCCAAAATGTCCCAGTTTTATTGCAAGAGTTTAACTGTTTATCCTAAGCTGGCTTTGGTCACCCCTGAAGCAGAAATTTCAGTGATGCTACTAAAAGGACTTTAAAAGAGGTCGCTGAGAGCCTACAAATGGCCATTTTAGTGCTTGACATGTATGGAGGCCTTACATTATTATCCTTTTAACATGATACTGTTACATACTAAGATATGTTTACCAATCTTCACGTTTTTCTTGATAAAGCAAATATAGAAAGTACAGTACTATTAACTAAGGTAAACATTTGGAAATCATAAAAATACTTTGAAATTACAGGAAAACAAAGGCATTACTAAGTTTAAAAAGATTGACATTTCAGTTTTGTTAAATGTTAGAATATAGCCAGGCGTGGTGGTGAACGCTTGTAATCTCCGTGCATGGGAGGCTGAGACAGGAGAATCGCGAAGCCAGCCTCAGCTACTTATTGAGGCTTTCAGTAACTTAGTGAGACCCTGTTTCCAAATAAAAATAGGTCTGGGAGTACAGCCCAGAGGTAGAAAGCCCCTGGGTTCCACCCCGAGTGCCAACAATAAATAAATAAATAAATAAATAAATAAATAAATAAATAAATAAATAAAATGTTAGAGTATAAATAACTTTTATCCCGAAACAACTCTTTGAATTTTTGTCAACTTATGAAAGTGATTGGGACTTAACTAATAGTTTTTCTTTTTTTAAGTTATTTAACTTAATATAAACAAAACACTTTTGCCCATTTTGGCAAAAATCATTTTGTGAGAGTTTTTGAAACACACAGACCCAAATAAACACATTTTTCATTCATTGAAAATTTTATCACTTGCAGATGACTTATAACTTGAGCTTTCCATAATAAGGCCCATGATACATTGGCATTGTCAAATAATCATATATAGCAGTGAAAAGTTAGTCCTTGATGTCACTTTTTCAGCCATGAAAGAGATGCTGTAAAAATTGTGCAATTGGCCGGGCGTGGTGGCGCACGCTTGTGATCCCCGCGCTTGGGAGGCAGAGACAGGAGGATCGCGCAGGTTCGAAGCCAGCTGCGCGTACTGGCTTAGGAGACCCCGTTTCCAAATAAAAATGTAAAAATAGGGCTGGGAGTGTAGCCCGGAGGTAGAAGGACTTCCAGGAACCCCAGTACCACAACAACAACAACAAAAAAAATGTGCAATTGTAGGAAATTTTTAGAAAGTTATCTTTATCTTAGAAGAATAGAACTAAGAGAGAAAACCCATCACTGATGAAAAAAGTATTTGCTTCAAAAAACAAATTAAGGGTGACCAAATTCCTGCAAAGCCAGTCTTGTTTTAGCTTTCTTGTATTGTTCTAGCTTACTCAGGATGTACTCACAATTGGGCATTATTTTTTTAAGGCCAGTAATTCCACTCTGATGACAATTTGTAACTCTAGAGCGTCTTCCCTCCTCATGCTCCAAATGGCCAGTATGTTGCCAAACATAACTATTTATTAATTTTTCTTATAAACATTGTTTCTTCCTTTGAATAAAAAACCTAGTTTATATACTTCCCATCCCATCACATACAAGTAAGTATACATTATTTACATCTTTCAAATAAAACATTATTACAGATTGAGTTCTTACCCCTGTTTCCTTCCTTCCTTCCTTCCTTCCTTCCTTCCTTCCTTCCTTCCTTCCTTTCTTTTTCTTTCTTTCTTTTTGTGGTACTGGGGTTCCTGGAAGCCCTTCTACCTCCGGGCTACACCCCTAGACCTATTTTATACTTTTTATTTGGAAACAGGGTCTCTTAAGCCAGCGACGCTGGCTCCAAACCAGGGCGATCCTCCTGTCTCTGCCTCTCAAGCACTGGGATTACAAGCGTGGGCCACCACACCCGGCCCTTACCCCTCTGTTTTCATATGCCACTGTTTTTCTGAATATCTATAATTTCCATTTATATAACCTTTTATCTTTGTGATTCTTAGTTAATTAATGATAGAATTAAAAATATATCCACATACCTTAGCAAAGTCTGTAAGATATTTCAGCTTTCTACTTCCTTCTAATACTTTTATATCCTCATCAAAACAATGCTATAGGGAACATCATTTCTACTTCATTATGGAATGAAGTGTTACCTGATTCTAGAATTAAAAATAATGTCAAGAGCTTTTAAAATATTAATCCTATAGGTAACACTGGTAGATAAATATGAACATTTATAGATAATATGACTATAAGAAGTAATAAAAATACATTAGAGAACACTGTCCCAAACCTAATAATATTTTTATATTTTTTGTTCTTGAGCATTCTACTTCTTAGCTACATCCCCAGCCCTTATTATTTTTTTTTAAAAACAGACTCATTAGTTTGCTGAGGCTGGCCTTGAACCTGTGATTCCTCTTTCTCAGCTTCCCAAACTTGGGATTATAAGTATGTGCCACCATGCTTTGCTCTAATAATATATTGAATTTAATGATCTGTAGTCTTCTATTCTTTGTCAGTACTCACCAAGAGAAAAATAATATTAGCTATATTTGAAATTCTACTTTTTTCAGCAGCTACCTTAAAAAGTAAAATTAATAACAACAAATTTTGTTTTATGTGTATTGGATATTGCCCCCTCTGAATGCTTCTGGTAAGTAAAATGCATTACTCAGAAGAACCAAAACTTCTTGATAGAAGACAAATTGAATGTATAGCACTCTGTCCATTTTATTCATCAAATTCACTAATTTTTTGTAATTACTTTTTTACTTACAATGCCCAAAAGTCCTACAATTGACTCCTCAATTACTTATGACCTATTTCAATTACCCTGCTTTATAATACATCACACAACCAATATAATTATTACTTTAGAATTATTTAGTACATATTTAGAATTTATACATATTTAAATTTTAAATATTTAGTACATATTTAGTACATATACTTATATATTTAAAACACCATCCATGTACATATGAGACTTCAGCTGTTTAGATAAATGTAAATATCAGATATTGGTTATATTCTTTAATTTTAATTTCAAAAAGTATTTTTATTCTTGGCAGTATTTATTTCTGGCCTTTTAAATGTTGCTATTTTATTCTGTAGCTTTTGTAATAAAAATTTCTTTCATGAAAAATTAATTAAGAGAACTGACTTAACATATAAATATTTATTTACTTTCTAACTAATTTTATAGCAGACTTTCTATTTTCACTTTGGAATTTGTTTACAATAAATGAAGAAATAACTCCTCAAGATAAAATCCTGAGTCTGACTGCAAACATCAAGTGCATGATGACAAATGAACACATGAGAGTTCTAGAATAAAAGAAGCATTAAACTGCACACATTAAATCAAGAAATCATTGTACAGTAACATACTGCATAAAGCAACCACTGGGCTGCACAAAAGAGAAAGAAGAAAATCAATTATGATTCAATAATGCTGCTTTCCCAATCAATTAGAAATTAACAAAAGTGCCTTGTTTACAGGAAATCTGGAGGCATAGTTTTCTGACAGTTTCTCATCTTTGAATATTAAGCATTGATTGCTCAATGGTGAGACAAAGTACAAAAATCAGAATCAGTTTTTTCAGGAAACATTAAAATGATCTCAATACAATTTAAATAGTTTTAACTTGTTTTGTTCTAAATGTGTACTTATATATAATTTTTTTCATTAACTTTTACAGGCAACTTAAGTTTAAAGTTGAATCAAGAAAATAATATTTTCATTATCATTGTGAATTTTTGGAAAATTGTGACCATAGATGTTCTATTGTCAGTCTGACAGAATCTAGAAAAGAATGCTGTGTCATCAATAAGCAGTTTTTTCTATATTCAGCATGTCTCTTCTACAATAGAACTTTAAAACTAATTTTGCTTTTTGTAATTGAGAAAAATTGAAAAAGTTAAGAAAGTTATAATTTTGTTTGAATTTTTAAGTAGAATTTTCATGTATCTAAACTAATTATTTATGTTTTTAATTGTGTTTATTGGTCACATCCTTTTCTTTATATCATGCGATATCATTGTAAACTAAGAGAAGCTGCTTTTGTGCCATGCTGGTTTAAGTCTATGAATTAATTCAACCAAAAGCATAGATTGGTATTTTTATTCTAATTTGTCTTTTTGTTTAATACCAACAAACCATAACCATGATTCAATCAGTTACCTTGTAAAATGCATACTTTGACTGTGATAGTTACTGATGAGCCATAGTTTTACTCAAATACAGCCTTGTAGTAGTAAATGAGAGTTCCAAAGAAGCTCCCACGCTTGGCATTGCAATGTTTAAAGGTAAACACAGGCCAACCACATCATCACTGGTCACTGGGCTCACCTCTAGGCCCACCTTCATTCTGTTGGGACTTAACATCTAATCAATCTTCTTCATGACGTAAAATGACTTTCACTCAGATAACCATGGGAGTGTGGATTGTCTCCCTAAGCGGTGGAGGTACTGGTCTAGGAAAGCAGAACTAGAGAAATATTTTTATTACTGTCCTATTTAAAAATAGAACAAGATTTTCCCTAGAAAGTTTTTTGTTAAAATATTTTCTGATTTAAGCCCTACATCTCTTAACAGTATACTAGATTCTTTTCCTATTTTAACCTAAACACATGCCCTCCTAAATTTATTGATTCATTTTAATTTTTAAACTTTTTTGTCACAATGTAATTATACATCCAAGTGACATTCACAGTAATGCATCCATATGTGCACACATTACTTGGTGTATTTTTACAGTACTGGGATTGAGCGCAGGACTTTCTAAACCTTTCAACTATACCCCAGTCTTATTTAATTATTTTATTATTTCATTTTTATTGGGGATTGAACCCAGGAGAGGTCTATATCTGTGCTACACTCCCAGCCCTTTTAAAGTTTTCTTTTGCTATAGTGTTGTGATGTTGCTGAGGCTCTCACTATGTTGCTGGAGCTGACCTTGAACCTGGATCCTCCCGTCTCAGCCTCCCAGATACTGGGTTATAGGTGTGCACCACTGTGCCCAGATTGCTTTCTACTTTTGAAAAAAAGGTATTGATAAGTTACTGTGCACTGGCCTCAAACAAGCAATCCTCCTGTTTCAGCCACCCCAATATTTAGATTACTGGTATGTGCCACTACACTTGGGTAGTCTTCTATAATTTAAATAAAAATTTCTGCTCCTAAATGAGCAAATAAGGTGACCAAATTGAGGAATAGAAGGCATGAAGATGGAAATTCCCTAATGCACATTCACAAACATATCAATGTCAATTACTAAGGAAAACATGAGGATGGAGGGGAAGAAATGGGGTGGGGACAGGCTAAATGTGTGATGTGCGCATGCATGCCTCTACCATCGTGTACCCCATTAAGATGTATTATTACAAAGCACCAAGAAAAAAAAGAAATAAAATGTCAGCATCTCCATGACACCGGTGGATAAAGCCACTATAAAGAATTTACTGGGTGGTAAATTCTTTAGGCAGGAGGGGTGTGGCTGGAGAAGCTGGGTCCCTGGAGATGTGGCCTTAGGAACTGTGCTTGGTTCTCTGAATGCTCTGTTTCTTGTTTTCTTGCGTCTGGCCTTAACGTTGTAAGAGTAGACCCCTTGCTCTGTCCCTCTGTATTTTCTGCCACCATACCCTAAGCTTTGCAAACCCTGCCTGACATGAACTGTACTCTGGAATTTCTAAAAACTGAGAGCAAACATGTGTTTCTTCTTCTAAATTGTGTGGTTAGTTGTTTTGAATAACAGTAGTGAGAATACTGCCTAACACAACTTATATTGAATTAGTGTGAACATAAAACCACACCCAGAAATGTAGGCACATGTGTATATAATCCTGTTTTTCAATCCAGTATTATAATGTCATGATAAGGCAATTGAAGGGTAAATATGCTGTGTGTCTTTTCTGTCTCAGGTATACCCCTCATATACTAGATCCACATTCCACTTGGAATGCCACTGCACTACTCCCATTTTATTATTTCAAGTCATTTTGAAAGCAGCAATTTTGGTTGTTTTAAATTACCCACCCATACTGATATTTTCAATAACATCAATTTTGCTTTTTTCCAATATTATACAACACTTAATTTTGATGTCCTCAATGCCCTTACCATTGCCAAATCCAAAAGGTATTTTAATTTCTTACCTCAGTTTGCCAGTGTTTAACATCCAAATTTGTCAACCGTTTCTTATTTCTTGAATTCTTTCTATGCATTGGTTTCCAGAAACTACACATTTTCATTTTACCACATTACCTCCTTTCTTCTCTGGTTAACTCTCATTTTTTCTCTCCTATTCTATGGTAATTTTTAGAATCCTATTCCTATGGTAATTTTTAGACTCAGTTGATTGCTGTTTGATATCAACACTCTTAGCAAACACTAAATGAGTGGTGGTTAAGTTCTGAAGTGGAGAAATCTGAGCCATAGGCTAGAGCAAAAACTAAACCCCTAGTGACCAGTAGATTAGTGCCACATACTAAAAGGGATGTACTTTTTTTATGAAATAAAATAAATTTGAATAGGATTCTGTGCTTTTAAATTTGTATTCCTCTTTATACTATAACATTTCATATATATAACAAGTAAAAGTATCAATTATTAATTAATATCTCCCCACCATGGACATCTCAGGAAGAATGGCTTTACTGTTGATTTTTATCAAACTTTTAAAGAAAAAATTAATGCCAGTTCTTCTCAAACTATTCAAAGAATTTAAAGGGAGGAATCCCTTCAAATTAATCATATGAGGCAGCATTTTGCTGTTCGCAAAACCAGAAAATGATATAAAAGTAAAGAAAACCAAAGACAAATAATCCTGATAAGTGTAGATGCAAATGTTCTGCATAATATAACAGCAAATTGAATTAAATAAAATATTAAAAGTTTATTCACCATGTTCAGGATTTTTTGTCCTACTGTTACAAGGACTCTTCACAAAGCACAAGTCAGTATATCAAATAATAAAATGAAGGATAAAAATATGATCATTTCAATAGATGCTGAAAAATATTTGATAAAGTTCAATATACCTTCTTGATAAAATTCCCAGACAAATTGGGAATAGAAAAACAATAGCTTAACATTATAAAGGCTGTTTATGAGAGTCCAATAGCCAACATTCTACTGAATGGTGAAAAGCTGAAAGTATTTCCTATGAGATAAGAGACAAGACAAAGTTCTCTACCACTGCTGTTCTTACTCAATATAGTAACAGGGGTTTTAGCCATAACAACTGAGAAGAGAAATCCACAAAATAGAAAGTCCAAATAATTCTGTTTGAAGATTATATGTTTATATTTATAGAATATACCAAAGAACTTTTCAAAGCTAATAATTACAATAAAGTAGCAGGATATTAAATTATTACATAAAATCAGTAGCTTCTCTATAGTTCAATAAATAATTTACTGAGAAAGAAATTTTATTCATATTAGCTATAAAATAGCTATAAATATTCTTAATGAGGAAGTAAAAGATCTCTACAATAAAAATCAGAAATATTCATAAAAGATTCATGATAAAGTATTAGAATAATATACAGTTAATTTTTAAAAATTTTCTAGAAATATTAACTTTATCAGTTATGAAGCATGTTTTGCTTGACCATATGATTATTCTTTTACAGGAGTTTTATTGTATAAATTTAAAAATTTCATTGATATATACTACATACTGCCGGGATCTGCTTCCTCTCGGCATCTGCGTGGGCCCCCATGTAGTCAAATCGGCATATAGCCCCGAGAGAAGGTGTGGTCTCTGGCTAAAGTTCTTCCCATTTTTAGATATTCTTTCATAACTATTATTCTTTTGGTAATGATTCTTTTAACTCTCCACACAAAGTGCTCCGGTGGTGTAAGATCAGGACTGTGAGAGAAACTGAGTCCGTGAAAAATAAACTTTCTGGTAAATGTCCTCGGCTTTGTTCAAATGGTAATAAAATCTAGTTAGAATTTAGATGCAGTGGCAGCATTCCAGGCAGTAATTACAAATGCAGAACTCCTCCCTATCTTTGACCTTCATTCTAATAGAGCCATGGGCTGAAAGGAATCTTGACCTTTGTACCTAGTGATAGCACTGCCTGTAGGCAGGGCGACACCACCTGGTTAATAAGCCTATCGTTTGAGGAAAAGTGCTCAGCTGCTAGAGAAGTACATCTGACAACTAAATCTAAAAACTTCATGTTATTTCTTGGTGTTTACCTGCTAAACTGTGTTATGAGTTTGCTTAAGCTTTCAGACAGCAGATTGTATTGCAGACAAAATCCAGCAGACATTCATTGAAATCCTCTAAATCATCATAAAGGTACACAGATTTCCCTACGCCAACTACATATATGAAAGCTGGAATCTCGGACTTCGCCCCCCATTCAGCTCAAAGGAGGTTGCTAGATAGAGAAGGATATTGGACTAAGCCTTAGGAATAAAAGTTTCTAAAGGGTTAAAGAAAACTCTTAAAAACTGGATTCCTCAAGTGATTTTGGGTGTGACTTTTGTTCTTCTGGAATTAGCCCACTAAAAGCCTCTGCAGCTGCAAGGCCAAAGGAGCTGATTCGGAGCACAAGACCCACCTGGGGTCATGGGACTGATTTCAATAGACCTGTGATATCACAGGCCTTACTTTTGTCTTGTTCAGTGTTGGTAATTTGCATGTGTATCTCTCTATTTTATTTTGGGTGTTTGCACTTTTTTTTTTACTAGAGAATCACTGGGAAATGGGAAAATATAAAAAATCTTTTGTCTAGAATAAAGTGTTCGATTGCACAAGAAGCACTGACCATGTCAGATTCTTTCCAAAAACGCTGCAAATAGTAACTAAAAGAAATTTATTTCCTAGAAGGGAAAGAATCGCCGCAGATAAGTGACTGCAGTATGGGCACCCTATCCTCCCCCATCTTTTCTGAGATCGATCGCGAGTGGACTCGCGCCCCAACTGAGCAAAGTCTGTGGCAACATACTACAGGTCTTCATGACAGATTGGGAAGTATAGTATTTTTTTTCCTTTTAAAAATAGGAAATTTGGGGGATTATATCCTCAGAAACTGAAATTCTAATATTCATAATAAATGAGATATCCATCAAAAGAAAAGTTTTGCTCTAAATTTAGGTCTGCTAATGATCAATATTGTGAATGTGGATGAAGAAATTACCTTCATAGTGACTGCTTTTTTCATCTACTTAATTTTTGAATCTGGTCATATTGCCTATTTTATCAATTTTTGTGAAAATTACTAATGAAACATTAATTTTGAGCATGTAATATGCCTTAATTATGGATATGCAATAACAGCCACATCAAACTATATTACTAATAAAACTATTTGAATGCACTGAATATTTTATATAGAGTCACTTTTATCATCCCATAAACTCAAATTGTTATCAATGGCTTCATTTCTAAAGTGAAGTAACTAATAATCAGATTTATGCAAACTGCAGAAGTCACCATTCTAGAGTTAAACTCAGGTATCTTGCCACTGGTGGCACACTCCTTTAATACTAGTACTTTGGAGGCTGAGACAAAAGGATCACAGGTCCGAGGACAGCATCAGCAATTTTGCAAAACTCACAGTAAGCTATAAAGACACTGTTTCAAAATAAAAAATAAAAAGGGCTGGGAGTATAAATCAGTGGTCAAATGGCCCATGTTCCATCCAAAGTACATACCTTCAACATTTCTATATAATTCATATTTTCCTTTTATTTCTTGTTGTTTAACTATAGAGTTAGTTTAAAAATTCTTTCTGTGATAATAGCATTTCTATAAGGGCATATATGTGGTAATTAATTTTAAATTAAATTCAAAAGAAAACACATTTGTAAGCTGTGATTCTTCTTGCTATTCAAAGTTACACATTTCATATGCACCATGCATAAAATTCAGCAGTAATTCTTTACTCATCATTCATTCATCAAATACATATTTAATACTCAGTATTTATTCCAGTCTTGCAAATCTTTACTTAACTATCCAGATGCTAATGATAAACATACAAACAAGATTGCTATATTTGTTATTTTGTCAAGATTCTAAAATTTATTGTCAACCTAAAGTCATTATATTTTACAAGAATTTCGCAAAATATTTTTAAATTTTTTATAAATGTATTGATTAAATAAAGATTAATTATTACATCAAATAAGCCATACATTTCCTAATAAGTATTTCCCTGTGAAATACCATATTGTTTCTGTGTGATGTTAATGTGAGCATGTATTTTTGCTTTTGTTTTTAATCTCAATTTTTAAATAGGATCCTCACAAATCCCAGCCAGTGTTTTGTCCTATTTCAAAATGTTCCTCCACATATTACTCTGTAAGGCAGAAGTCTTTTGTAAAATGCAAATAAATACAGATTGAAAAAGGATATAAAGAAGATGCACTATATTAGTATGTTTTCCTTTTGCAATATACTAGTCAAGAATATATAAATGGGCAAAATTGCCTTTTTTTAGAGAAGTAAAGAAATATATTGAAGTCAGTAAATGCATTTTCGTTGAGTAAAAGGGTTTATCACACAGATATTTGTAACTTTAGAGATGTCACCGCTATAGCCTCAGGATTTTAAAAGGAATTTCTCGGCTTTGAAATGAAGCCAGGTGAAATTCTGTCTCGCTTAATGTGAGAAAGAATGACTTATAAATGAAGATTTAAAGTGCTTGAGTAAGCTTTGAAGTAGTCAAACTGGAATTTAACTCTCATCTTTCCTAGTAAAAATTGCACTGCAGGAATGTTTTCTGATTTTGGAGGATAAATGACAATCGGGACCAGCAATAAATTGGAGCTCATCTACTGGACCAAAAAAATACTGTAAAAGAAAACAAAATGCTACTTTTTTTCAAATCATGAAATAAAAGTAATGCACAATTTTTATATAACAACTTTATATAATATGGTAATTATACTATGACAGAAGATCCATAGTTTTTACAGCAATATAAAACTATTTTTATTTTAACAAAATTTATTTCATTCTTTAAGGTAAAGAATATTAACTACATATTCATTGATTTCTTTATCTTTTATTTAATTTATTTTATTGGTGCTAGTGTTGAGCCCAGGGACATCTTACCTCTGAGGTACACTGTCAGCACTATTTTATTTTTTATTTGAAAAGAAGATCTTGCTAATTTTCTGAGAACCTCAAGAAATTGCTGAGGCTGGCTTTGAACCTTCAATCCTGTCTCAGCATTTCAAGCACTAGGATTACACATTGGGCCTACTATACATTTGTATATACATTTTTTTTTTCAGAACTAGGGGTTAAACCCAGGGGCATTCTACCTCCAAGCTATATCCTCAGCCCTATTTATTTTTTTTAATTCTTAATTTTAAAACAGCATCTCGCTAAGCTGGGGAGGGCCTCATTAAGTAGTGCTGAGGCTGGTCTTGAATCTGCAATCCTCCTGTCTCAGACTCCCAAGTACTGAGATTATAAGCATGAGCCACAAAAACCGGCTTTCATATGTTTGTTATGTGGAGGAAAATCTAAAGGTAAGATTTTACAAAAATAAGTGAAATTAAAACACGCAACAAAAGGAGATATCAATGTATTCATATGTATAATTAATAGCACATGTCTTTTTATTTTTTGGTATTTGCAGAAATACCATCTAGCAAAACCAATTAAAACTAGTTTAGGCCAAAGTTTCTCCTCTAGCCCCCGTGGTAAAAGAAACACAGTTAAGAGCGCAATTACAGTTAGAGGAGAGATAAAAAAGTGCATTCACCAAACTCTACCACCTTTATAATAATGTATAATTATAAATTATAGGTGACATATTACTTATAAATAGACAATAAAATGCTTGGAAAACTTACCAATGCCTAAAAATACAGACGTTAGTCAATTCACCAATGGAGTTCTGTACCAATTAAGCCAAGTAAGTTGAAAATTAATAAGTAGAATGTGCTATCCTACCTAACACCATAGCTTAGCAACAGAGAACACTGTGGAGACAGTTATGTTAGCTAGGAACTGCTGTTGACTGCCAATTGCCCTGTGCAAGAGTATTGAGCTGCATATTGATAGCACTGGAAAATATAAAAATTCACAATAGAAAGCATGATTTCCACTGAATTGCATATCTCTTTTGCATGACCATAAATTGAAAAATCTTATGTCAAACCATTATAAGCGAGGAATTGTATGCATTATAAAAAGTAAATTTACTTAAAATGTATGCTAATCTCAATAAATGTATTGCCATTTGCATTTCTGGACACAACAGAAATTGTCACCAGTATCATATATTGAGGCCAGTGGTATATCTTGGTGGTAGAATCCAAGCTTAACATTCAGAAAGCCCTAGATTCCAATCCGAGCACACACACACACACACACACACACACACACACACACACAGACACAGACACACACACACAAATATATATATATATATATATATATATATATATATATATATATATATATATATATCAAGATTAGTTCTAGCCAAGCATGATGGTTCACACTTGTAATCCCAGCATTCAGGAAGCTGAGACCAGAGGACTGCAGTTCGCAGACAGCCTCAGCTACTTAGTGAGGTCCTCTGCAACTCAGTGAGACCCAGTTTAAAAATAAAGAATAAAAAATGGGGCAGGGGGTGTAGCTCGGAAGTCGAATGCCCCTGGGTTCCATCACCAGACCCGCAAAAAAAAAAAAAAACATTTTTATTTTATTTTTAGACAAATAGCATGGACTAAAAAAATCACACTATACAACACTATCTTAAAGTATTTAATATATAGAAGAACATATTTGTGTAATTATATAAAATATAGTGAAAACAGTAAGAGAGTAACAGTGGGTGACTTCCTTCAAACCACCCCCCATGCCACTCCTGAATGTCATGGGGCTGTCTTCTGTATTTTTATCTTTTTAATAAACCCTTTTAAATCTTAAAAAAAAAAGAAAGTAACAGTATCCTAAAATTAAGATGACACATATTAACAATAAGAAATATAAAATACATGAATGACACAGTCATTGACTTAAAAGATTGAGATATTATATTACTAAATAAAGAATTCATAATTAAGATATATTTACAATGAGACCAATATGAAAAATAAACAATCCTGTCACCTTATGTTGGGGAAGTGTAATATATCTAGAATTGACTCAGCAGGATAACAAAATTGTGAAAAACAGAGATTAAAAATATTAGAACATTATAACATTATTGCAGATCAGATGAGACTAAGAATTGCATCCCTATTAAATCAATTAAAGTATAATGATAAAAGCTTTATGGTGCTTCAAATGTTCTGATAACTAATGAAATTATTATGGTAGTGAATAAAAAGAGAGTCATAAGGTATTCTACAATAAATGAGTTTAAAAATTACATATTCAAAAATTAAAAAAGAAAGTAATGGAATATGTGTCTCATATTGATATATTTGAGGACTACACTAAATATTTGTGTATGATTATATAATTAATAAATCATATAGAAAGAATTATAAGAAAATTAAGACAAATTATAATTTAAAAATCTCATATGTATATAAGACTTAAAATATGTTTTATTTTGTTTTGTTTGTTTTGCTTAAAGATAAAAAAAAAAGCCAGGTGTGGTGTGCATGCTTGTAATCTCAGCATTCAGGAGGCTGAGACCAGAGGATCGCAGTTAGCAGACAGCCTCAACTACTTAGTGAGGAGGCCCTCTGCAACTTAGGGAGACCCTGTTTCAAAATAAAGAAAGCAAAATCAAGCAGGAAGTGTAGCTTGGAGGTCAGATGCATCTGGGTTCCACCCAATACCCACACACACAAAGATATAAAAAAATCTATTGTCAAATGTCTTGGCCAGGGTCCCATGGTTGTTCATGGACAGAAGTTAAAATTCATTTCTGACCTTATCTGTTTCAGGAAATCAAAGGAATCTTAAAATATTTGAAGGTCAAAAATGATTAAGAGGCATTCATTGTCATTGTTTTTAATCACTCAGTGGAATTAGAGTTGGACACAGATACTTACTCCAAATGTGACTAAATTTTGAAAACGACTGAACACGAAATAAGATGCTTTAGCAAAGTACTGGATGATTCCTCACTGAGATCATGCATAAGAGAGAGAAACATTAGTCAGATTGCTAGAGTTGGGATTTGAGAAGCATTGGATATTTTTTTTTTTTTTTTTTTTTGGTGGTACTGGGGTTCCTGGAAGCCCTTCTATCTCCGGGCTACACTCCCAGACCTATTTTTACATTTTTATTTGGAAACAGGGTCTCCTAAGCCAGCGCGCGTGGCTAGCTTCGAACCTGCGCGATCCTCCTGTCTCTGCCTCCCAAGCGCGGGGATTACAAGCGTGCGCCACCACGCCCGGCGGAAGTTTATTCTTAATATTCTAAAAGTAATGAATATTTGTCTTCTACAATATGAGTGACTAATTTTCACAATACTTATCTATGAGTAACCCAATGAGAGAAGCCCTTTGAGCAAAGGCTCTAAAAACAAAGTAACAATAGGGTATGGAAATTCTAATTACTCTGATTTGACCAGTAGACATTTTACACATGTATTGAAATATCACTAAATCTCCAAAATATATACAATTATTGTCTGTTGATCAAAAGTTTTAAAAATCTATTTAAGAAGATGGAAATGCTAACTATCCTAATTTGATCATTGCACACTTTATACTGACTATACCACATTATTACACCAAAACCTATTTTACATAGTTAATCTAATTAATAGTATAATTAATATAATATATATGAAGAATATGCTCAGCCAGGAATGGTGCACATTTGTAATTCAAGCATTTGGGAGGCTAAGACAGGAGGATCATGGTTCCCGGACAGCCTCAGCTACTCAGTGAGGCCCTTTGAAACACAGTGAGATCCTGTTTCAAAATAAGGAATGAAAAGATAGGGTTGGCATATCAATCAGTAGAAGAATGCTCCTGGATTCCATCCCTAGTACTAAAAAAAAAAAAAAAAAAAAAAAAAAAAAAGAATATGCTCATAGGGGTTATTTTGGAGAAGGGAAAAGTATTTATTGACTTGGCTACTCTAATAGTTGATAGTTGAGTCCCCTATGACTTTTGGGAACTGTTCCGAGTAAAGTTTTGTGTGAAGATTAAAGCATCTTAAAATTATTTTTCTTTTCTTTAACTGAGATAAGGAGCTGTTATGAATACAAACCACCCTGTGCCTGATAATAATATGAACTTAGAAAGTGTTAGCTAAATAAATAAGTGGCAGAGCAAATTTAAATTTTACGAAAGATAAAGGAGCAGAGTAGTCCTTCCAGGATATTCAGTTCTTCAATATGAATTTTCCACCAGGCCATTCAATTTATTTACTAGTTGTTTTCATATTCATGGCTCCACTTACAAAACCTGAGAATCTGAAATGCATGCAATATTAAGAAAGGTAGGATCAAATTAAATTTAAGCAATGAATTACCCTGGATAACAATATGCTTTTAATGGTTGTTTTGTACTTATTGATGTCTTGGTTTGTGAGTTGATGACTGAGATCTAAAGTACATTGTCCTGGACCAAATTGCAGAGCACCTGCCTGCCTTCTGGCTTAGAGTCGCACTTCATCTTGACCTTGCTGTTTGTCAAAGTATCTATTTGGGTAATGACCTTATCTGTCACAACCTTGCAATCCGTGGTTAGCACTGGAATTTATGGTCAACTATCTATTTGCAGCCTGGTTCTGACATATTCCCAGGACAATACTCTTATGTTCTTCATTAGAGTTAGTTTTCTCTCTCTCTCTCTCTAAAATCATAGACTAACATAAATCTTCCAGGTCTACCAGGCACACTGCTGTGAAATCCTAATGATTTTGAAGCAATTTACTAGAAAAGTAATGGTTTTATCCAAAATTATACTGCAAATCATTTTTTGAACACAGGCTATTTTCTCATTGAGATAAAATATATTTCTTTATCCAGGGAAAAGAAAAATCAATCATATTTTATTGTGTTTACAAGGGTAAATAACATTGTGATGTACAAAAAACACTATTATTTAAGACACTGAAATATAATTGGAATTATGGAAATTGCCCTGGAAGTTTTTGAAGATATTCAATTTCTTTTCTATGTCTTTAATGACTTTGTGTAAATATATAGCTTGCCTTTGAATATTTAAAGGCAAAGTGACTTTTATTCATATTAATTTGTATTTCTTGAAGCATATTAGCCATTTGTAATATCATAGTACACACTATTATTATATCTATTTGATGCCCATAAATAATAACTAATAGTCTAAAATCTATTAGTAATTTAAATATAGTGATAGAATATTAGCCAAAATAAATATTCACTCATTTTATTATACCAAATAAGTTTAACACTGCCCTTCCTATATTTTAAAGTAGCTATAAAATATTCAAGGATTCACATGTATATTTTGTTTCCTTTATTTAAGTTCACACCAAGGTCTGAATTTTTGTATAAAACATAATTATACATAATTTTGAAACTACAGAACAGAATTCTTAGAGAAGTTAATAGAAATAAATTTCAGTTCCAACTTGATTAATTTCATATCAATGAACAAAAATTGAATTAGTTTGCTGAATTAGTTTCCAGACAAAGGAAGAGAAACCTTAGTGGACTGAGGGAGGAGACCTAACTGAGGGAAGTGGAAAGGGGAAGGAAGATTTGAAGAGGGAAACACTTTACTGGCCATGTCTATCTACAGATTTATCTCTGTCAATCAGTGTTGTACACGGGGGAGGAGAGAGTGAGGTGGAAAATGAGGGAGGCTCAAAAAGTGCTGTGTGCATGTATGCCGCTATTACTCTGAACTTCATCAAGATGTATGATTACAATGCAAAAAAAATTCTGGCAATTTCTGACTTTTCATTGGATTGGCTTTATTTGTTAATATTTGATGTAATTATCTGGTTTTAGCCTACCAGTTTTTATTCTACTTATTACAATTTACATATTACCTTTCCAGTACTCAAAGTTATTCTTTCATGAGAATATGAAGATATTGACATCTTGCAACCATCTCTTATTCTTTTATATATCACACATCTCTTCATTACAAAATATGCAATATAATGTCCTGGGAAATATTTAGCATTGATTAGTTATTTATGATTTATAGGGCTTGTCTTTGTTGACTACCAAGTATTGACCTTCTGTAATTTTCTTTCAGCTTGAAAAAGATTCGTTAGCCCTTTTTTTTTTTTTTTTTTTTTTTTTTTTTTAGTGTTACTGGGAATGGAACCCTTCTACCTCTGGGATACACTCCCTGATACCTATTTTATATATTTTATTTTGAAACAGGGTCTCACTCATTTGCAGAGGGCTCACTAAGTAACTGAGACTGTCCATGAACCATGGTCCTCCAGTCTCAGCCTCCTTAATGCTGGGATTACAAGCGTGTGCCACCACGCAGGCTCATATTTATTTCTTTAAGTTAGAGAAATCAAATATAATCATTGGAACTATCTTTATGATAAATGCTCAAAGCTTCATAAGAAAGAGAAACATCTCATGTCTAAATAAACGGTCCAATAGGTACAAATTTCATCTTGCAATTTTCAACTTGAAACCATGACCAAATTTATATTAAACGTTAATGATTATTTTAAATTTCAGAAAATTGAAAAATTGAAAAAATAACCCAAATTTTTCTATTGTTTCATTTTTTATTCTGAATAGGAAATAGTCTATGTAAAGAGACTGAAATAAAGTCTCTGTCCAATAATTGAAATAAGTGATTAAAACAAAAATTGAACTAAACCTCAAAACTAAAACAAGAATAAATAATAAAAAATGAGAACTTTCAAAATTGTGGGAATGGCCTTGTAAAACTAATTAATGTTAAAAATATGATTCAATGGGCAACATAAAATATATTGTAAATTCCACTATATTTACCTCAAGTTAATGTTCAGTAATTCAGTTAAATTAATATAATTTAAAAATCGTTTTTTAAGTAATGTAGCAGTGCAGTTTCTGGGTAAAATGTATGATGCTATTTATGTCATTTACTCAAATCACTACTAATGTCAGTGTGTATTACTTTATGAATTTTACAGTAAGACAAAAAGTAATCTCAATGAAGCCACTAATTCTACAAATTGCAAATGATAAAATGTCTTACAGTAAGTAGTAATTGTATTATATTAAAGTTGTCCTTCCTAGAGTACTGTTGCTGTGTATTTCTAGTATTTCTTCCATTTTACGGTATGCAAAATATTCATAATATAATTTTACTGAAGTGTTCAGCATGTTTATACATCTTTTAAATTGGCAAAAATGGATTGTGATGACATAAATATTAATATAAAATTCTGAGAAAATTGCTCCCATTATACAACTTTCACATACAAAACATTCCAATTTTTCTGCTGAAAATCCCCATATAGTTGTGCATATGAGCAGTAATATGAGGTACTAAGTGTTTGTCTCTTTTGAAAATAGCTCTTTTCTCTAGGAATTAGAATGCTAATGTTGCTTGACAAAGCATATTTTTAGACTCAAAGAAAAAATTCAATCTTAGTTCAATCTTAATCTACAGCTTTCCAGCTATTGAAATTTAGGAAAAAGACAAGATTCTTCCTGTGAAAAACAAAATGAAAAGCTGAAAATGTATTTTTTTGTATATGGTTATATGTTTCTCTTTAAATTTTAGAATGTATTGGGTTCTTAAAAAAAAGAGCCGGGCATGGTGGCACACATTTGTAATCCCTGCGCTTGCGCTTGGGAGGCAGAGACAGGAGGATCGCGCAGGTTCAAAGCCAGCCTCGCTGGCTTAAGAGACCCTGTTTCCAAATAAAAGTATAAAAAATAGGTGTCAGGGAGTGTAGCCTGGAGGTAGAAGGGTTTCCAGGAACCCCAGTACCACCAAAAATAAAAAGAAAAAAGAAAATTGTGCCAATTTATTACTGGGAAAATACTGAGAGACTGTAGTCACATAAGTAATGATGTCTATGCAAGCAAGGTAGGATTAAACTTTATCCTATGCAGTTGTAAGAACTTTTTGGAATGATAAACTATAATCATTTCCCATCGTCTCTATTTACTATTTTTCCCATATCCTTTTCTAGCTGCCCTTTTATTAAGAAATTTGGAGCCAGATAGTATGAGTCCTTAAAACAATCTATAAAAATATAAAAAGTGGATTTCCAAAGATGGTTATATATTCCTTAGCTGCTTTGAAAGCATTATTTAAATTTTTGGTTAAGAAGTTATTTACCTGAAATACTTTACTCATGCCATGATCTACTTTAATTTTTTCTCAACCCTTTATGCTACTCAAGGAAAGAAAAAAAAAGGCATCTTTGATCAGTATATCCTAGTGAGAATTATGGGAGAGACAAAGAAATTCAGCACTTTTATTTCATTTTCTCCTATGACAAATTTATTCCGGGAAGTAGCTGGAGACCAGCAGCACCCATGTTACCTGATTGCTAACACAGAAAATGTTAAAATTAATCTCTCCTGAAAGACTTCTTTGCAGTTGTGACTGATAAAGTACTGTCCAAAGAAACTAGTCAAGGTATTCATGATTTCCTTTTGTTTTATTTTGTATTGTTTTAGTTAATATACGTTATTCTTGACCTTTAAATGGTGACTTTTAAGTTAATATATGTACGTATTAGATTTTATGATGGTTTTCTTGTAAAATATTTTATTACATTGAACAGCTGACCTGTGTACTCCACTTGTTTACAGCAATTAAATTTAGAAATACTAGAGAATGATCATCTTATTATTTGCTGATTTTTTAATGTGTTTGCTATCCTTTCCCCCTCCACTCCTCTTTTCAATTTGTATTATTTTTATTGGTGCATTATATTCATACAACTTGATGAAGTTCAGGGTGTTAGAGGCTTATGTGCACACAACATTCACTGAGCCTTCCCTAGTTCTCAGCCCACTCCTTCCCTCCTTACTGTACTCAGCACAGTAATTGCCTTTGATATGTTTGTATATGTTCATCGTGTCCATTGAGATGCCTTTCTTTTATTCCCTCCCAAACCCCTCGTTAGGTCTTTTTTTCACTCAGTTAAGTTTTCTCCTTCTTTATGTGAAATACATCTTATGTCCCAATTTCTTCCTAGCTTCAGCATATCAGGGAAAACATTGGACTTTTCACTATTTGACTAACATACACACACATGTATGAAGATCATATATATGTATATAATGTATGTCAAACACCAGAAACCTAGAGCATTCAAAATATTTTATTATTTTCTAAAATACATTTAACTTTCTATATTTCCTTAAAAGAGTTAAAATACTCTAAATACATGAATTGAGATAAAACCAAAATACTAAACCAAATACTAAAATACAAAAATAAATAAACAGCTGGGCGTGGTGGCACACACTTGTAATCCCTACGCTTGGGAGGCAGAGACAGGAGGATCAGGCAGGTTCAAAACCAGATGCGCTGGCTTAAGAGACCCAGTTTCCAAAAATAACAAAGTATAAAATAGGTCTGGGAGTGTAGCCCGGAAGTAGAAGGGCTTCCAGGTACCCTAGTACCACCAAATAAATAAATAAAAATAAAATAAATAAACTATATTGAATTTTAGGCTTTCATTTTCATTGATATCACCACAAATATTCTCTTTTCTTATTCTTAGATCTCATAATGAGGCCAAAAACAAAACAAAAAAAGAAGTATAAGCTTGTATTCCAGAAGGACATGAACTGAAATCCAGATATCCTGATTCTGGAAACTAGGAAACATTTTTTTCTTTTTTAAAATTTCTCTATTTCTGAGGTGATGTTAAAGGCTGGCTGAAAGGATTTTATGGAGAAGCATTCAATCTTACCTGTCACGTAGTAAGCTTCACCAAAAGTGGTGTTGGTATACCTGTCTTTGTTTGATATGGCACTTTAATTAAAGATAAATAATTGTCCAAACATTTCCTCAGAAGGTAAAATTGAGATGTATAGAGTTAGATCTATTATGGGACACAATATGGCAAAATATTGAGTTTAGGGCTTGATTCCAAGAGTTTCTGACTTAGAAAAATTACAGCACAGCTCCATATTATACTGCTTTCAGTGGAATAACTATGTCTGCCTGTCTCTCTATCATTGACTTTTTTTTTTCCTGGAAAAAATTAGAATATTGCCTTGACATGTCCAAAAATACAATTATAAATCATAACTTTTTGGAAAAATACCTAGAGAGTACTCTTTCCTCATATTAAAATTAATCATAAATACACATAAAAATTAACACAGTCTTTAAAGTACAGTAAATCCACAAAAATGTTTATCATCACTAGCAATCAGGATAGTGCAAATCAAAACTATACTGAGATTCCTTTTAACCCCAGTTAAAATGGCGGTCATTAAAATTCAGGGAATAACAAATGCTGGCAAAGAGGTGGGAAAATAGCAGTGCTTATACACTGTGATAGTTCAGGCACTACAGAGATCATTATGAAGATTCCTCAAAAGACTAGGAATAGAACTACCATGTGGTCCAGATGCACCAATCGTTGGTATCTTTCAAAAATAATTAAATAATGTATATATATATATATATATATATATATATATATATATATATAATACCCATGTTTATGTCAGCAGGATTCACACTAACAAAACTATAGAACCAACCTAGTACTCTATTAAAAGATGAATAAAGAAAATATGATGTATACATACAATGGAATTTTACTTAACCATAAATAAGAATAAATTTTGTCATTTGCAGAAAAATAAATGGCACTAGAGAACATGAAGCTAAGTAAAATCAGCCAAGCTCAGTAATTCAAGAGGCGTATGTTTTCTTTCACATGTGGAACCTAGAGAGAAAAAGGAACTTTATAGTAATAAGAAGGGGAGGATGTAGGAGGAGAAAAGGCTAAGGAATAAAACAGATCAAATAATACTATGTCTATATATGAAGGAATCACTAACAATTTTACTGGTAAGTACAGGAAGGAAGGAGAGAGTAGCCACACCAAGAGTTGCTGTGTGTATATAGGAATGTGCTTCTTTGAATCTCACTATGATTATTGCATTAATAAAGTTCTAAAAAATTAAATTAAAAGCAGAATATGGGCCTAACATTAATAAAAATCAGTATGGTTCCATCACTAAACATAAAAGCCCAATTATAGTAAACACAAACATCAGTATGCTTGACTTCTAAAAAGATCTTTCTTTCCCATAGTGTTCTGTGAGTCATGGATGTGTGATTTATGGAAGGCAACTATTTAAAAAATGGCAACGTGTCTGAGGATACAACATTGGAGAATGAAGTAAAAATGCAATGAGTGTCATGGAGGGAGATTGCTGACTTGGTGGTAGCCCATGCTGAGCAAGGCTCACCAAGCCTGAGAGCCACTACTGGCATCTACAGAGATTGCGGACACGCTGAAGCTTGGAGCAGAACTGGGTTTGTGACTGAAGTTACAAAAGATAAAGTTTATGCTTTTGCAAATATGTGTTCATGATTCTGAGATTCAAGTCTATCACAGGAAATTGTATTTTGAGGGTTTGTTTACTCCTTTTCTCATAATTTAGGAGCTTCCATGGGTATTTCAACCCCTTGTTAAGAGCAAATTTTTCTCCCTTTCAGGTACATGGGAAAATGGTGTTTCCTGGTCCTGAAGTTAGATATAGCCATTAGAATCACTGTGGCCAGTTCTACATGGGAATAGGGATATTAATCTCTTAATTTTTTAGGAAGAAACATTTAACTGTCAGATTGAGATTTTCCTGTGGTTTTTTTTTTTTTTTTCAGCTCAATAGCTGCTATAATTTCCTGAGGCTGTAGGTAGTTACTATACCATTACTTAGCCTAACCCAAATGATCCACAGGCCAAAACACTTTTGTAAAAAGCTGTTACCTTTATAGCTGGAGCTTTTGCTCGCGCCATCCTAAATTAGACAAAGTGCTTTCTGAAGCACTATCTGCGTACTATCATTTCCATAATTAAAACAGGTACAGGGCAAAAGTGCATAGATGTCCGCATTTGCTGTCCTGAGTATGAAGGGCAGAGGAGAAAAGCAAGTCATCAAAGGGCAATAGGATTGGCAAATGCTGAGTGTCGTGGCTTTTCTCTCTCCAATTATGTAAAGAGAGCAATTTACAGACTGCTTTAGATGAACCAAAATATCTGCCCTCTGCTCAGTCAAGTGAGCAAGAATTTCTGTGAATGAGTCCTTCACATGAATCAAAGGAGGAAATAAAAAGCATTAAGAGGAAACTGGCCAGGTTGTTTTAGCACTAAAATACCATCAAATTAATACATGAGACTCCAACTGCAAGATCATCATAATATACTCTATGTTTTTGGAAATAACAACATTGAGAGTTTGTTTAAGAAAATGGGAAAAGCAAAACAAAAAATGAAGGGACAGTTGAAAGGATTTTCTAGGCAGAGTCTGAAATAAAACAAAGATCTTCTCTCTTATGAAAAAAAAATGTTTTGTGGGGACAAATATGGATTATTTCATCTGTGAGGCAGAAGGAGGCAAAATAATGAAATAAAAAGAAAAAGAAAACAAATCAGATAATCATAGACAATGATGAATACAGAAAGAAAATTAATATGTTAAGTGAGATTAGGCAGTCACAAAAGTGAATGGTCATATGTTTTTTCCCATATGTGGTATCTAGGGAATGATTGAGATATAAGAGACTCCAGTGAAGTGAGGAAGGTAGTTTGGAGGAGAGGGGGAAGGAAGAATTAATGAGGGAAAGCTTCGACTGACATTATGTGTGTTTGTGAAAATATCAGTGCCAATCTCAATATCTTGCATTGGGAAGTGGTGGGATGGGTGTGGGAGCCGGAGCAAAACTCACCAAGTGCTGTGTGCATGTATGTCACTATCACCGTGAATTACATTATGAAGTAAGACTATAATACACCAATAAAATATAAAAATAAATTACTTAAAATTAAGATTATGAGGAAGAATGAAAAATAATTATGTAGTTGATGATTCATACTGAATAGATTAGGAAGGACCTCTGAAGATAGAGGAACTTAATTGAAATGTGAATGACAGGAAGGATTTGGTAGTTTACGTTTTCCTTCTGTTTTAAGATCATGTTGTTGCTATAGAAGTGCATGGAATTTTTTAGTGCAACTCTAGAGTTCCAAAGATAACTGTATAAAATAGCATGGGGATGAACCCATTTATGACAAAGGACAGAGTCATTTGATAAGTGCCTTATGAAGTTTCTTTCAGTAAGAAATACAAATTATGAACTATCTAGTGATCCAAATAAATTTAAAATATATAGATGCATTTAGATAGATTTTGATCATGAGAAATAGAACATTTGTTTTTTATGCCTTTACCTCACAAACTGGCTGTGTCAACCCCAGGTAGAGTCTGAGTACTTTCATATCATAAGTATTTGCAGCTCCATGGACTGACTAGATATTCCTATGTCTACACCCTTTAGATCCAACCCAGTACTTGTGATTTCTGTCAATTGTGTCATCTGAATGTTCAATAACTCATCATAGATACACTTGTTCAACTGAATTTGATAGTTTGTCTTACATTCTGACAGTTGTAAAGCCAGAAGAAAGTTTAAGCTGGGGAGAATCTATATTTTAGTAGGACAAATTAATCTATGTTTTAATGATACTACTCTGGATGCTTTGTGATAAATGGATTAGTAGAAGGCAAAAATTATAGTCAGTAACCAGTGGAAGCTTATTGTAAAGATTACAAATAATTAAGTTTTACTGGTAGCTTAAGAAACAAAGAAATAACTAATAAATCTATGCTCTACCAAGGCATCAAAATAAAGTTGATGGGACATATAATAAGATATAAAATATAAAGTTAAATTGAATTTTAAAATCTTAAAAATATCTACTGTAAACATAAGGCATTATATAAAAACAAAACCAAAAATAAAATGATAGAAAATTTAACAAGTCAGATAACATAGTGATGGTTAATTTTTTATGTTTTCAGTTATTATTTGTAGAAAACTAGCTTGTGTACTATTTTATGAAATTATCTTATTAAAGAATTGTTCCTCAAAGATACGATAAGATTCTATCAGTGAACTCTACTTAACTGCTGGAGGCTTAGGAAGAAGCAGCATGCTAGGAAGTGCTACTATCTGCAGAAAATACTTGCAACTGACTTCTTTTAAAGTCTTCATCTTGTACAAAAGCCCAAGGAGCCAGCAAACTTTAATATCAAGAGGGACAGCCATACAACTCTTGCCTGGAATATTTCATAAACAGAATCAATCATCCTGGTTTAAGTCTATTTGAATTTGGGTCAACCAGATGTCCAAGCGCTGGAGCTCAGCACTTCCCACACATCCACTTCATACCCTTGCATCTCCTTCTGGCTCAACCTGTCATGCCCAAACATGCCCAGGGTTCTCCTGAGAGCAGATTATATATACTTATCTTTTAACTTAAGCTTCATTTTGATAAGAAAAATTTATTTTTCTCAATTTCTTAGCCTTTTATATTTACTGTTTTTTGAGTCAGTTGCTCTCAATTCTAGATTTACACTTTTGAATATTAAACAAACAACAAACCAAAAATAACCCTGCCCTGTCTGACTAATTTAAAGCAGAATCCCTAGTGGAAATCCCTGAAGAGTTGTATTTTCTAAAATCCACCCACATATATATTACATGTATCCAGAAAAACAGAGCTTTAAAGAATATTCTGGAGAACCACTGCCATCCTTCCTGTCACTGTGGATAAGTTTGCTTGTTCTAGACTTTTTGGTGTATAGATTGATACAATGTGTGTTTTTTAGCTGGTTTCTTTCATTAGGACTAATCATTAGATCTACTCATACAGTGCATCTATTCTGTTTGTTCATTTGCCTATTTATAAATATTCAGATTGTTTCTAGTTTAGTACTGTTAAAAATGAAGAGGTTGTAAAAATGATATATGTGCATGTGAGAGAGAAAACCAATTTTCCCGAGAAAACAAGCATCCTCTGCAGCCTTCTGAAATTGCCTCTAAAGACTTATCCAGCACTTCTATCAGAGACAAGGAGTAAGTGCCCTCATAGCCTCCTTAGCTATGCTTCCTGACACTAACTCTCCCTCGTTTGAAAGGAAAAACAATGGCCTTTGAGGTATATATTGTCTCTCTCTACCAGTATGCCTCCAACTTCCCTGTGAACTGTGTGAGGGTTTTGTTAAAATGCAGTGATACAGACTCTGATTCCATATATCTAGAAGTTTCTGCACTATGACCCCCAAAGACTCCATTGCTTCTGTTTTATGGGACACAAGGGAGAAACACAGATACTTAGTATTTTCTCTTCCTCTGGTTCACCCATTCAGTCTTCTGTTCTTCTGTCGGATTTGAGCTTAAGGTTCCCAGTTTGTTTGTTTTTTCTCATCTCTTTTCATCAATTCCATTAAAAAGTCATCTTAGAGTGAATGTTCTTTCCTCTCATCACCTCAATACTTGCACCCGACATATCTTCTTTAGACATCTCATCTTTGTCTGCTTCCCATATCCGCATTGTCTTAGGTCCCAAGGTCCTTGTACAGCCCTCCTGTTTGCACGTTCACTGTCTTGAGTCTGTGAACTCACCAACACACTGAGCCTTTTAACTTCCATGACATACTGAGAAGCTTCGCTTCCATGCTGGCATTCTTGGTGCAGAGGAAAGACCAGTGGGAATATTACTCTTTTGAGTATCTACAGTGAGCAATTGCATAGTTACGCCTGAGTATTTTGTTCCACATAATTCTTGTCAATGGCCATGAAACCTGGGCATCCTGTTTCTGATCAACCCCAAGTACATGCATCTACCAAAGCAACCATTTTCTCTTTGGGGGGACTGGGATAGAACCTGTATTTCTGAAACAAAAACCACATGTAGAAAAAAAAAAGTTGGGGAAGTTTGTCTCTTTTTTATCATGATGGAATTAATTATTCCATTACTTAAATGTCTAGTCATGTTCCATAAAATACAAATTCTGGCATGAGAGTAATCATGACTAAGGTTTCTTGTGCTGTCTATGTCACCAACTTGAGTGTTCCAGGAGTGTCTTATTAAGAAATGTGAGAAAAAGCATTTCAGTGTTAGCAAAAAAGATTTTAAGGTAGAAGTCCAAAAATGATTTAGGATACTTTTTAAAAGGTGAGTGATTAGAGAATATCAGGAAACAACTGAGCCCTGAGGAGCATATTCTCTTCATGAGGATCTAATCTGCAAGGACTTGGTGTTCTTGGCACATTTTCTTTTCACTGTGTTATATGACACTGTTTTTATATAAATGTGCAATGCATTTTTTTTATTTATTTGGAATGTTCAAGAAACTCAGGTTGTCCTTAATGTATGTCAGATATCTTTGCTAGAAACTAAAATCAGAGCATCATTTACTTAGGCTATTTTTATTTTCTGCTAAGTCTTTTCTTTATTGATTTCTAATTATTTGTTATCCTGGTTGTTCTGTGTAGCTAATTTATTTTTGTTTAAATCTAAAATAAATAAATAAAACACCAAGTCTTGAAAATAAGATTTCTTACAACATATCTCTTGTTTAATACACTTAAAATTTTTTAAATCAGTTAGGTATTGGGTGCACACCTACAAACCTAATATTTAGCAAGCTGAGACAGGAGGCTAATAGGTTCAAGTCCAGCCTTAGCAACTTAATGAGATGCTGAGCAATGTAGCTAGATGCTGCTTCAAAATAAAAAGAAAAATAAAATAAAATAAAAGAGTTAGAGTTGTAATTCAGAGGTAGAATTTCCATAGGTTTAATCCTCAGTACTTAAAAAAAATAAGATAAATGCTGGCACCAAACATATTTTTCTCTCACTATGATAAATAGTAATCCTTTTAAGCAAAAATTATGTTACTTGCTTTAAAGACATGAGACTGTAACTTACCCAAAATAGGCCACTTATCAAATGTAATTGATAAAATTTTCTCACCAATACTTTTTCTAAACCTCTCTCGTTATTATGTCTAATAATGTGAGTTATTAGATCTACTCCAACATGAGTATATCTTAGATGGTGTTCAAGCCAAAGTATGTTCCTGCCGTGGAAGATCTGCTGGGACTAGAAGCATCAGAGTGAGGAAAGGGAAGGACTCATGATGAATTCCTCTTACTTTGTGAAAGACAAGCTGCTCTGGTCTCTGTTTGCTCACTTCCTAGTTGATACAGCTGTTTTTAATAAGTTACTTTGTAGCTGGGCGTGGTGGTGCATGCTTGTAATCCCAGCATTTGGGAGGCTGAGACAGGAGGATAGCAGTTTGTGGCCAGTCTCAGCTCTTAGGCCCTTTGCAACTCATTGAGACACAGTTTCAAAATAAAAAATCGGTCTGGGGGTGTCTCTTGAAGGTAGAATGTCCCTGGGTTTTATCCCCAGTACTGCTAATTATTACTAATACTACTACTACTAGTAATAATAATATTTTTTTTCTGTGTTTTATTTAATGTTTTGTTTGTTAATTTTTAGGTTCCTTTGGGGGTATTCTGATGTTTTATTATCTGTGCCAGTGTAATTTTGAAAATCAAATATTTTCAAAAACATCTTTTAACTTCATTTGAATGCTTACTTTCCAAATTCATTACTAGTGTATAAAAGGCTACTTTTCTCAGGATATTTGTAGTGATTTAAATGTTTTTGTTGTTGTTGTTGTTTTTGTTGTTGTTGTTGTTGTTGTTGTTTGGCACTTAGGTTGGAACTCAGAGGCATTCCACTTTGAGCAACAACCCAGATCTTTTTTCATGTTTTTTGTTTTATATTTGATCAATCTCAGTTTCCCCAAGTACTGTCATTATAGGTATGATCTACTGCACCCAACACTGTGTCAGTAATTTTTATACAAAAGAACAGGAAATTATTTTGATTCAGTTCTCAGATAATATTAAGTCATCTTTTGATTCCATAGTTTGAAATTATAATATGTGGACTGATTATATAAATATTCACTGTTTACAATAAAAATATAATTAAAATTAAATTTGAGTTTGACTTTCACAAACCAAAGTTATCCCCCCTGCTTTCGTTCCTTAACCTTGAGTAAATCATTCAAAATCTCAGCAACAGTTTTAGAAATAATAAAGTATGAATAACACTTTGTTTGCCTTAACTGGAAATAATGCAATAAAGCATTGAGTTAAATTCTTTGCATAGATATTCAGCCATCCGTTTAGTCATCAACAAATTTAAATATGTACTATGCTATAGCTATTATAGACATGTAGTACCATAAAGACACAATTATTAATTCACTGAAATACCTTAAAAAACTTAAATCAAACCAGAAAAGTTATTTTATGAATACTTACGTCAATACCATGTCTATTTTCCTGAAATAAAATGATTGCATAAATCAGAGAAAACTTGAGCAATTGTGTTTTGAAATGCAAAGAGACATTTTGGCTAATGGCCAGGTAAAGAAATCTTATCTTTCACCAGGAGAAAAATGAATATACAAATACGAAGAAATGCCATGCATTCTGAAGTTATATCTCAGTCCACATACTGAGCTATTATAATGTAAAATCAGTACTTAAATCTCTGAAGTAAGTGGAGTTGGGGAACATCACAAGAACAGGGGCTGAACAAGGCAGAATAGATAACATATGTTCAATACTTAATGTATGTCTTATAAAGAATATTTTAATTGTGGCTATTTCTTGACTCTCTTAACCTTTCACTAGCCAACAACATACAACACACACACACACACACACACACACACACACACACACACACACACAGAGTTTAGTCTGTCAAAAAGAAAAGGAATTTCTCATAATGTTTGGTCAAGCATTTCCCTAAATTCTGGACTGGTAAAAATGTTTATTTTAACAAAAAGCAAAATGGACCTTGTACATCATCTACATGTGGAGACCAGCATTATGATTGTGCTAGATATTTCTTTTATGTCAGGGTTAAAAAAATGTACACAGCTTTATTTCCAAATGGGATGAAATTTATGCATTACAAGTCTATTGGATACTAAAGATAGAATGTGATTTAAAATAGTATTATAAAATTTATAAAGTAATAAATGCACATATACATTTAAGTCATCAATTACAAAATACAATTTACATATGTGTAATCTACCCAGTTGGGCAGAAAAAATAAAGCTTTTACTTATATTTATACTTTTTACTTAAATATCTGCATGTCTAATGGACAATGGAATAATACACATATCATTTCTCTTTACTATATTAATCTGCATGAAAACCTAGTGACAATTACATTAATAGTGAAATGCAAAAGCTATCTTAGCAGAAGAAAAGATATTTTTTCTTCTTAAATCACAATCACACAAACTTTGAACACCTCTGAAAAACAGCACTGGCCAAGTATTTAATTGTTCTTGTAAATGCTCTGTGAAGTGTTTGAATAGGTGTAATTTATTTACTTAGAAATTGCCCACACAGATGCTCTCACCCATTACACACTTCCTTTGTATTCAACTATGATTTAATGTTTTCTTGTACAAAACTAGTCCAAGCCAATTAAAGAGCAAATAAATAGCTGCAGTGGCAAGCAAATTGCTTTCTCTGCTTTCATGAAGCATGTGTGTTGTAGTAAGATAAGATGTTGTCAGTCTGTTAAAATCTCAGGAAATCCATCCTCCTGCCCCACTAGGAACAGAAAAGCTTTAACATTTTGAACAACTGTGGAGGGTCATTTGTCTCAGTTGTGGCAAAACCTAATGGCAGAAAGGCCATAGTATTTCTTGCAATACATTAATCTTGACTTTGAAATAAAGGAATATGTTCCAAAATGTTCACCATTTAAACACTTTTGGTTTGTGGTTAAATTTGACCTCCACTTTTTCCTTCACACATTTGAAATAGAATACTACATTATGTTTGAAAACATGAAGAAAGCCAATAATAGCATTAAGATCTTTCAGTGTGCATAATTCATCTGTATAGTCATAATGAAAAATTGCTCATGTGCCTACTTCCAGAGAGTTAATTAATTATGTCACTTCATTGTGACTCCCCAACCCTACCAGTTGGTGGTTGTTTAGAAATTTTTTTTGGGGGGTATTGGGGGTTCTACCTCTAAGCTATACCCTCAGACGTCTCCTTTTAAAATTTGAAAGAGATTATTGCTAAATTGATGAGGGTTTCACTACTTTGCTGAGGCTGGCCTTAAACCTGCAATCCTCCTGTCTCACCTTCCCAAGTACTGGGATTACAGGCATGTACCACTATCCTGGATTTTCTTTAAATATTATCTTATTGGTACACTGAAATCACACATCATAATGAACTTCAGAGTGATAGGGACACATATGCACACAGGACTTGATGACCTATGCATAGAACAATAATGGGTATTATTAATAAAGTATCAATGATAGAAATATTAATTATACAGTCCATTTTAATATCACCAGTGTACTTTTAAGAATATATTTTTGATATTTCCATTTTTAACTATTTATTACTATAAAGTAACACTTTAGTAATAAAAATTCTTACTCAGTTTTGGGATGTTTGCTGATATTTTTAAGCCTTACTCATCCTTGATCCCTGACTGCCCTAGCTTTAAATAGCTAGTAAAAAAAAATTATAAATCTTCCTTATTTTGGCACAGGTGTGAACTTAAAACCATACAAGCCTCTTTCTTTCATATCATGAATTCTCATTCTGACCCAAATCCCAGTCTCCTCTCTTTGCTTTGAAATCATCTTAGGAAGCCACTGACATGTGCACATGTGAGAAGACCAACTCCAACCTCAGTATCGTGTATGGGGAGGAATATTGAGGAGAATGCTGGGGGAAAGCCCAAGTGCTGGTGCACACATGTCACTATCTCTAGGAACTTCACTATGCTTTTAAAAGTATTTTTAAAAGCCCATTATGTAAGTAACAAGTTTCTCTGCAAGGATTCCTCAGTCTCTACATCTGAACTAAATCTGCATGGGATTCTACTTTGCATCTTCGTGTTGTATACAATATATTTATAATTAAAGTATGTATAAGAAGGAATGCATTCAAATATGTATTATACAGTGTTCATTTTCTAGACCTGGCTCAAGTTTCCAAATAGAAACACCCTAGTGATTACTAAGAAGCCAAAAACATTTCCACAAGCTCTACTACTTGTGCTAGATTTTGTGAAACAAATACTTTCATTGTCTTTGGTAAATGTATTTATTATTTTTTCTAAAGATCTGCTGTATCTTGTGAATTATGCTCTCACTATTCTTTGCAAATGCAATTTTTCTCTGTATTAGCAACAAGACTTCAGCATAGGGATGTGCTCCACTCATTTTATCTTAAAAGTGGTGAAATAAAACTTGGGAGATATTAGTGACAATAACAAAGCATCACTCTAGTCTCTATTATGAGTGTAAATTTGTCAATTGACAAATTTCTGGTTATTAGCCAGAGTTAGAATGGGATCCTAATAGGCTGTTTTCATTTCCCATCACATTTAATTTTTTTTTTTTTTGTATGTAGCATCCAACTGTCAGTTAAAGCCACAAGGAGAAAGAGATACTTTTAAAGCATAGATGTTTTAACCTACTTCATGAATAAATCCAGTGTTGGGCTCAAAAATGATTATTTTTAAGAAGCATTCCTTCAAGATCTCTAGGCAGCCAGCAAATTATAGAAATACCAGTAATAGGTGTGTTCCTGAGTCTTGGAAGCTGTTTGAGCTGGAAGCTGTCATTTACTGTGCTGCATTTTCTTTTCTTCTCTGTAGCCCAGGATGTCAGCTGATGAAAAAGTACTAGCATTCGAAAGAGACTTGGGGATGTGCTCACAAAGCTCCTGCTGGGAGCTGGATGGGCTCTCTCAACTTATGCCTCTCAGCTAGCAGGTGGCGCCCTGCTGAACGGTGCTGTCCTCAGGCTCTTGGATTGCAGTGAGTCTGCATTGTGATCCATCACTTCAGAGAGCCCAGATCTGTGGCTATTAGCAATGCACCTGGCCTTGGCAGTTGAGGAAACTTGAACACTGTGCCAGGGGAAGCGGGGCACATGGAAATTGTCCTTCAACTGTACTTCATACCAAAATTCCTTTTCTAGAATCACCAAAGTATATGTAGGTTTCATCATACATAAAAATGTAAAAAATAAGTTTAATGTAATTCTCTTTATGTTTTTGAGTGGGAACAATTTTCAGTAATTTAGCAGATTTTTACAAAACAATCTTAGGACTATGCAAATATTTAAATCATGTACTGAGCATATTTCCAAAAAATAATCCATAAATATATAGTATAAATAAATCTTATCTATAAAATAAAATTTTAAAAGTATCTACATAACAATAAAGACTTTATAAAACACACCCATAATCAACATACAAGAGTTTAACTTTTGTGAATTTTTAGAAAAAACAAACTAATACCTAAAGCAACTATTAACTTTTCAACACAACCAAAAAATACAATTAGTAAATTAAAAAGGAGAACAGGTTATCAATAGAATAAACACTTTCAGTGTTTTCAATTTATCCATAATTATAAATTGAAGATACTAAATTATTTTAGCATTTTTCATTTGAGAGTATGCACTGTTGAGACTGATTATATAATAGCATGATTAATGACATGCCTTGTATAATTATTTATAAATTAGGCATCACATTTCTAAACCCCTAATTATTAATGAGGTATCACTTTTATCAACACATAAAGTTTACTTCTATTCAGTGAGGTCCATATATTTATATTCAAATAGGCTGCTATTTCAGTCCAAGAAAATTACTTTAGAAAAACAATGAGAATATATTCTCTGTTCAAAATTCCACTATAAAGTCGGGTGTAGTGGTGCATGCTTGTAATCCTAGCATTTGGGAGGCTGAGACAGGAGGATGGTGGTTTGGAGCCGCCTCAGCTACTACATAGTGAGGTCCTTTTCAACTCAGTGAGACCTTGTCTCAAAATAAAGAATAAAAAATTGAATTGGGAGTGTAGCTCAAAGGTAGAATGCCCCTGGGTTTCATCCCCAGTATTGCAAAAAACAAACTTCTACACATCTTTTACACATTTTTAACCTACTTATACATATCTATGCATTTATGTTAATTATCACAACTGTTATTTAATGAATATTTTACATTTGTATAATCTACTTATACAGATAAATGCATTTATATCCATTGTAACAAATGTATTATGTAATGGAATGTATTTCATTTTTAAAAATTATACCATGAATACTAAGCATGAGTTAGAGAACTGTAGATGTTAAAGAAGAAACATTTTAAAAATTGAGCTATGTAATTTTATATAAAAGTAAAAAAACTGGTGCCTACATTTTAACATAGGAACTCTACTGAAACTTTTATAATGAAAAGCTTAAAAACTTTTGTAATAATAAAACAGAATAAAAGCTGAAACTTTTATAATGGGCACTAAGCTTGCTTACCATTTTCCTTGGAGAAAGACATTTCTTTTACTATACTCAGTCATAAACAAGTCAGCTTTTTGCTCACTTGCTTTGTAAGAAAACACTATCTCAATATTTTAAGACTGTAGGCAAACCTATCCTTTGCCATTACGTGAAAGTAGTCCCATTTCCAAAGCTGTTCATTAAGTAAATATCCTGAAGAATATAGGCTGAAAAATTCTTTAGAATCTATCTACTCACAAGACATTCAGAAACCCAAGAGATCTGTGGAAGAATTATCTTTTAACATACAATGAAAAAGTATCTATTTTAATAAGTATAGAGTTATCATATAATATTTTTGCATACATATTTATACACATACAATATAAACCAGCATGCCTTTCTTAGGTTGGAAAGTGTGAGTAAATACAGAGAAGCCAACAGTGTTTGCAAACTTTAACATGACATTTTTCACCTTGAGGAAGTTCCTGCTAAGAATAATATAATATATAGAAAGGTGCCACATTCCTATAATTACTGCTACCTGGAAGGCTGAGACAGAAGGATGAGAAGTTTGTTGCCAGGGAGGGAACCTTAGCAAGTTTCTGTCTAAAAATAAAATAAAACATGGGCTGAGAATGTAGCTCAGCAGAAGAGCACTTGCCAAGTATGTGTGAGACCCTGGGTAGTTAATCCCAATAACACACACACACACACACACACACACACACACAAACACACAAACACACACACACACACACACACGCACATGCACATACACACACACACAGTGTATAGACATATACTAAATGACTAAACAATATTGCAACTGTGCTTTTCAGTTTGAAACAAGAAAGCTATATAATAAATAGTAAAACTAAATTACATTATGTGTAAATATATAAAATGAAATTTTTCCTGTACACATTGAAAATGCAATCATTTAGACTTTTAATGAAGCAGACAGTGATAGAATGATGGTTTTTCCCTCAGCATCTATTTTCTCTCTTCCCAAGGATATTATCACCCAAACAAAGTACATTTCTCAGGCAGCTTGGGGTCCTTTGGGCTAACTTCTCAGATGTTAAATATGAAAATGAATGTATGTGTAACTGTCTTTTAACTGTTTAGAAAGAAGTTGTTAGCTCAGGACTTACTCTATTTCCATGAGGAAAAACACAGATATGGACACCAGTATGTTTTGACCGATAGAAATAAAACAGAAACTGAAGGGATAACATACAAAAATGGAAGTGTCTGTTTTCCTGAATGACTTTTTGATAGCAGACCAGTTCTGCCAGTCTTAACTCCCCACAATCAAATTATTAAGAGATAAACAATTATGTAAATCATTATATCATTAATTTTTATAGAAGCTTAATGCTTATCCTACTCAATTAAAGTAGGAGAATTTAAAAAATGATACCTGATATTATGTTCAAATAATCTAAAATAATTGTAAACAAGTAAGGAGAAGAGTCAGACTGAGAAAAAAACATTATATTAAACTTACACGTGGGAGGTTAAAATTGTAAATAAATATTATATTGTCCTCAGATATTTTAATTTCTTATTTGTGCATTGTAATCATACATGTTAATGGGGTACAAGATGGTAGAGACATACATGCACACATCACTCTTTTTTTTTGTGTGTGTGGTACTGGAAATGGAACCCAGGGACACTCTATCTCCGAGCTACACTTCCAGCCCTATTTTTAGTGTTTTGTTTTTCTTTTCTTTTCCTTTTTTTTTTTTTTTTTTGGTGGTACTGGGGTTCCTGGAAGCCCTTCTACCTCCGGGGTACACTCCCAGACCTATTTTTACATTTTTTAAAAATTTGGAACCAGGGTCTCCTAAACCAGTGCGTGCTGCTGGCTTCGAACCAGCACAATCCTCCTGTCTCTGCCTCCCAAGAGCGGGGATTACAAGCATGCGACATGCCCGGTTTTGTTTTTCATTTTTGAAACAGGGTCTTACTGAGTTGCAAAAGGCCTCGCTACGTAGTTGAGGCTGTCTGTGAACAGTGATCCTCCAGTCTCTGCCTCCCGAGTGCTGGGATTACAAGTATGCACCACCACAGCCGGCTATATCCTCACTTTTTTTTTTTTTTTTAACAACAGGTATACAATGTTTCTGAAGTAGAAAACAATAATGTGTGCTAAAAATTATACTTGTTAAAATAATTTAAAATGTTAAAGTGTGCTTTCAAAATAATGTAACTGGCTAAATTGCAATTAACTAACTCTGATATAAAAGAATATAATATCAGTAGAGGAATAAATTCTTCCTTTGGGACACAAAAGATAAAAGCGAAACTTACTTTTAAATTTGAATTTCTTATATAAGAATTGGTTAATGAAGTTCATGATCATATGAGTTATAGGAGAAATTTGAGTCTAGAAACTGATATATATGTTTTCAGGTGCTTGGGCTAGAACTTTCACCATGGCTGCAGAAATTGAAAGGTGAGTGATGTCAAAACGGATATTGGACTTCCGGGAAGATGGCGATGGAGGAAAGCGGCACTTACAAGTCCCGCTAACAATCGAACTCTATTATCACAAAACTAGCGACTTTCAGAGCCAAAAAACACCACCAGCAAAGAAATAAAAACTGTAAATACAAGGGACAGAGAAAAAGGGCTGGAAAAACAAGACACAAGAAAGAAACCAGCCCAAAGTGCCGCGCCCGCCACTGCGTGGAGCAGCCGGAGCCGCAGCACAAAGGAGCTGGAGCGGCTATAGCCGGGGAGCGGAGCAGCCGGACCGTGGCACAGAGTAGCTGGACCTGCTGCACAAAGCACCTAGAGCACCAGCGCAGAGCAGCCGGAGCCGCGGAGCAAAGCGGTTGAAGCGGCCGGAGCCGTAGCGAGGAGCTGAGCGGCTGGAGTGGCAGAGAGGAGCGGCACAGCGTACATCTTCGCTAGCAGCACCAGGCTCCAGAGAGGAGGGAAACTCAGAACGGAGTTCAAATCCAAAGAGGAGGTACACCAGCCTTGCGGCCTAGGATGCAGCAGCAGTGCCTTACTGCTGGCGGCAGCGGCGAGTTCACCGGACGGCCCTAGACCAACGCACTCAACCAGCCACCAGGCGCCAGAGAGGAGGGGTGGACAGCGAGCCGAGGTGAGTCACTGCTGAACAGCCGGGTGGCAGTCAGCAGTTTCTTCAGCACAAGGAGCATCTAAAGCTCCCAAAAGCCCAAATCAGCACATTCTGCAGGGACTCAGCAGAGCTCAAACACCAGAGAAGAACTACACCAATCTAACGGCCGAGGACGCGACAGCAGCGCTTTACTGCCAGCAGCAGCAGCAGCAAGTTCACCGGACAGCTGAAGACAAATGCACTCAACCAGCCACCAGGATCCAGAGAGGAGGGGTGGACAGCGAGCTGAGGTGAGCAGGTGCTGAATAGCTGGGCGGCAGTCAGCAGTTTTGTCGGCGCAGGGAACAACTAAAGCTCCCAAGGGCTGGGCACAGCACACCTGGCAGGGACTCAGAGCGGAGCTCAAAACCAGAGAAAAAATAAGCCGCATCAAAGCCGAGGGCATGGCAGTGGTGCCATATTGCCAGTGGCGGCAGCAGCGAATCCACCGAGTTCTCTACGGCTCCATCAGCGCACTCAACAACCGTGAGTCAAATTGCGGCCCCTAGGGGAGAAATCTCAGTACTGCAATCCCAGGGACTTGTGCAGATAGTCTCCCTGGGTCAGAGATTTTAGCAGTGCAACCCAGTGAGGGAGTGGCGGTGGCAGAGATATCATACCATAGTCACAACTCTCCGCTGGAGAACGTCCAACTTGGCACCCCCCACGGTCTGAGCAGCCTCGATTGATTCCCTGGGTCTGAGACTTTGTGATACAACCCAGTAAAGGAGTAGTGGTGACTGAGATACCACAGACTCAAGATCCAGAGCATCTTAATTGAGCTCGTAGTGACCCAGGAAAGAACCCAGAGAAGGCACAAACTTCCAAAATCATGAGAAAGAGAAATAACAATGGAGCAGTGAATGCCCACAACCCCACATCAGAATCTGATAATACAGAAATCCAAAGATCTCTAGAAGATCAAATCAGGAAAATAACCTTAGAAATAATAGAGGACTTTTGAAAAGAATTCAGAGAGAGTCAAAAAGAGATAAATGATGCAATCAATGAAGTAAAGGCCTCAATTCAAACGATAAACAACAGATTAGACCACATGGAGAATAGAATCTTGCTTCTTGAAGATGATCATTCCAAAATTGAAAATAGTTTCTAATTTAGAAAAAAAAAAAAAAAAACCCGACAGCAGGAATCTGACATTGAAGAAATATTGGCCCACTTCAAGAGAGCTAACCTAAGAATAATTGGAATAGAGGAGGGAAAAGAAAGTGATACCAAAGGGATCAACAATCTCTTCAAGGAAGTAATAGCAGAAAATTTTCCAAACATAGAGCAAGAGGTCGATACACAGGTCCAGGAAAATTATAGAACTCCCTTTAGACAGGATCGGAGAAGAGGATCCCCACGCCACATAATTGTCAAAATGACTAATGTGGAAGCCAAGGAGAGAATCTTAAAGGCAACAAAATCAAAAGGCCACGTGACATAGAGGCAAACCAATTAGAATCACTCCAGACTTTCCAAACCAAGTCATGAAAGCCAGAAGGGCATGGAGTAACATATTCCAAACTCTGAAAGAAAACAACTTCCAACCAAAAATTTCCTACCCAGCAAAACTATCCATCAAATTAGATGGGGAAATAAGAAGCTTCCATGACAAACAGAAACTGAAGGAATTTATGTCTTCAAAACCAGCGCTAGAGAAAATACTTAAGGAGATTAACTGCAAAGAGGAAATGGGTAATACACGCCAGAACCAAAGAAACAAGAATTCCCATCCAGCAGACAACTAAGCAAAGAAGAATTAACAGCATCTCAAACAGAAATAAGATCTTAGCATGTTGGGAATTAAAAATTATCTCTCTATAATCACACTGAATGTAAACGGCCTCAACTCCCCAATAAAAACACATAAAGTGGCAAAATGGATTAAAAGCCAGAATCCATCCATCTGCTGCTTACAAGAAACACACCTTACAAGTAAAGATAGGAACAAACTCAAGGTAAAGGGCTGGAGCAAGGTTATCCATGCTAATGGTACTCAAAGACAAGCAGGAGTAGCAACTATGATATCAGACAAGTTAGACTTCAAACCCAAACTTATTAGAAGAGACAAAGAAGGTCACATTTTACTGGTAAAAGGAATAGACCAGCAAGAGGAAATAACAATAATCAACATCTATGCCCCAAACATAGGGGCAGCTACTTTCATAAATCAAACTCTTTGTGACAAGAAGTCACATATAAATCCCAACACAATAATACTGGGAGACTTCAACACACCTCTCACAATACTAGACTGATCTTCCAGACAAAGGTCAGTAAAGATGTCTCAGATCTAAAGAACACCATTAACCAAATGGACCTGTTGGACACATATAGAATATTTCACCCAACTACAGCAGAGTTTACATTTTTCTCAGCTGCTCATGGAACATTCTCCAAAATAGATCACATCCTGGGACACAAAATGAGCACTAGCAAATTTAAAAAATGTTACATACTTCCCTGTGTCATTTCAGACCATAATGGAATGAAACTAGAAATCAACTATAAGAAGACCCAGAGAAACAACATAAACATGTGGAGACTGAACACCACACTTCTGAATGAAGAATGGGTCATAGAAGATATAAGAGGTGAAATCAAGAAATTTCTAGAAACAAATGAAAATAAAGAAACAACATATCAAAACCTCTGGGACACTTTGAAGGCAGTATTAAGAGGAAAATTTATAGCACTGAGTCCTCACATAAGGAAAACAGAAAATCTTCAAATAAATAGCCTTACGACACACCTCAAAGCCCTTGAAAAGCAGGAACAATTGAACCCCAAAGCCAGCAGAAGATGGGAAATTATTAAAATTAGAGCAGAAAATAATGAAATAGAGAATAAAAAACAATACAGAAAATCAACAAAACCAAAAGCTGGTTTCTTGAAAAAATTAACAAGATTGATAAACCACTAGCCAACCTAACTAAAAAAAAAGAGAGAATCAACCCAAATTATAAAGATAAGGGATGAAAAAGGAGACATTACTACTGACAGCGTAGAAATCCAGAGGATTATCAGAAACTACTTTGAAAAACTATACTCCAACAAAATGGAAAATCTGGAGGAAATCGACAACTTCCTAGATAAATACAACCTTCCTAAACTGAGTCAAGAAGATATAGAACACTTAAACCAACCAATAACAATAAAAGAGATTGAAACAGCAATAAAGAGCTTACCATCAAAGAAAAGCCCAGGACCAGATGGTTTCCCAAGTGAATTCAATAAAACCTTTATAGAAGAGCTAATCCCAATACTACTCAAACTATTTCGGGAAATAGAAAAAACCGGGACTCTCCCAAATACATTCTATGAAGCCAACATCACACTAATACCCAAACCGAATAAAGACAGTTCAAGGAAGGAAAACTACAGGCCTATATCTCTGATGAACTTGGATGCAAAACTATTAAACAAAATACTAGCAACACGCATTCAAAACCACATCAAAAAAAATCATTCACCATGACCAGGTAGGGTTCATCCCAGGGATGCAAGGCTGGCTTAATATACAAAAATCAATCCATGTAATTCATCATATAAACAGAATCAAAGACAAAAATCACATGATCATCTCAATAGACGCTGAAAAAGCATTTGATAAAATTCAACATCCATTTATGATAAAAACACTGCAGAGAATTGGAATAGAAGGAACATATCTCAACATTATTAAGGCAATCAATAATAAGCCCACTGCCAACATATTAAATGTGGAAAAACTTCAAGAATTCCCCCTAAAAACTGGAATGAGACAAGGATATCCACTATCACCACTTCTCTTCAATATAGTACTAGAGACTCTAGCCAGAGCAATAAGGCAAGAAAAGGAAATCAAAGGAGTACAAATAGGAAAAGAAGAACTTAATCTTTCACTATTTGCAGATGACATGATAGTATATTTAGAAAACCCAACAAGCTCAACCAAAAGGCTTATAGAACTGATCAACAAATTCAGCAAAATATCTGGATACAAAATCAATCTGAAAAAATCAGAAGCTTTCCTGTATACCAACCATAAATCCACTGAAAAAGAAATTCAGAAAACACTCCCACTCAGGATCTCCCAGAAGAAAATAAAATACCTAGGAATAAACTTGACCAAGGAGGTAAAAGATCTCTACAAAGAAAATTATAAAGCACTGTAAAAGGAAATCGAAAAAGATCTTAGAAGATGGAAAGACCTTCCATATTCATGGATTGGCAGAATAAATATCATTAAAATGGCCATACTTCTAAAAGTGATCTACAGATTCAATGCAATGTCCATTAAACTACCAAGATCATTCCTCACAGACATAGAAAAATAAGTCCTTACATTTATTTGGAATAACAAAAAGCCCAGAATAACAAAGTAGTTCTCAGCCACAAAAAACATGCAGGAGGAATCACAATACCTGATTTTAAACTATACTACAAAACCATTGTAATAAAAACAGCATGGTACTGGCACAAAAACAGATACAAAGACCAATGGAGCAGAATAAAAGATCCAGAAACAAGTCCACACACTTTCAGCCAATTGATTTTTGACAAAGAGGCCAAATACATACACTGGAAAAAAGATAGCCTCTTCAACAAATGGTGTTGGCAAAACTGGTTAACCATATGCAGAAAACTGGATATTAATCCCACTTTCTCACTCTGTAAAAAAGTCAACTCTCGATGGATCAAAGACTTGGAAATTAAACCAGAGACCTTGAAGCTCCTTGAAGAGGGCATAGGTCCAACACTGTAACACATAGGCTCAGACAAACATTTCCTCAACAAGACCCCAAAGGCACAACAAATTAAAAGGAGAATCAATACACGGAATTGCATTGAAACTGAAGAGCTTCTGTTCAGCAAAGGAAACTATCAAGAACCTCAATCGAGACCAACAGAATGGGAGAAGATTTTTGCCACCTACACCACCGACAGAAGACTAATATCTAGAATATACAGAGAACTCAAGAAACTCAACATTAAGAAAACAAACCATCTAATAATGAAATGGACAAGCAAACTAAATAGACACTTCACAAAAGAAGAAATTCAAATGGCCAATAAATGCATGAAAAAATGCTCAACATCACTGGCAATCAGAGAGATGCAAATCAAAACTACCCTGAGATTTCAACTAACTCCAACTAGAATGGCAATCATTCAAAACACAAACAACAACAGATGCTGGCGAGGATGTGGAGAAGTGGGAACTCTAAGACATTGTTGGGATTGCAAATTAGTGCAACCACTTTGGAAAACAGTATGGAGAATCCTCAGAAGAATGGGAACAAATCTACCATTTGATCCAGCAATAGAACTTCTGGGTATCTACCCAAAAGAAAAGAAACCAAACTACCAAACTAATGCATGTGTATCTATGTTCATAGCTGCACAATTCACCATAGCCAAACTATGGAACCAGCCAAGATGTCCATCAACAGATGAATGGATTACAAAACTGTGGGATATGTACACAATGGAATTTTACTCAGCAATCCAAAAAAAAAAAAAAAAAACTCAATTACATCATTTTCAGGGAAATGGATGGAACTGGAGGACATTATGCTAAGTGAGATTAGTCAGTCACAAAAAATAAGAAATCAGATGCTTTCCCTAATATGTGAGAGTTAGGGAGAAATGGGTCATAGGAGGAACTCTTGAAAGAGGAAATCCTATAGAGGAGCAAACAAGACAACCTAAAGGAGGAGAAAGGAGGCAGGAAGAGGAAAATATCTAAAACACATAAAGTACTTAAAGATATCAAAGTCAATCACTAAGCCAAGCAATGGAGGGAGGGACGGGGAGGGAGAGAAACAAATTTTCCATCCAAAAGACAACTAAGATTAGGTATCTGTGGAGATTAATTATTTATGTTAGTCTTTTACCTATATAAATTGTATTGTTTGCTTTTATTGTTGCTAATTTTTAGGATTTCTAGTTGGAATATTAATATACCTTCAGATATAGCATTTGGAAATATTTTATCCCATTCTATCAGTAACTTTTAACTCTGTTCACATTGTCTTTGGATATACAATTTTTTTTTTAATTTTTTAGGGAGTTTGTTTACCCTTCTGTTGCCTGTGTCATTGAAATCATATCCAAGAAATCACTCCCAATTTCAATGTTGTGAGGTTTATGACCCAGATTTTCTTCTAAAAGTTTATAGTCTTAAGATTTATATTTAGGTCTTTTATCTATTTTGAGTTCATATTTGTATATGGGATTAGGTAAGGGTCCAATTTTATTCTTTTTTATGTAATTTTAATTTTTCAACAATATTTAGTTAAAAGATTATTATTTCCTCCACCAAATGTTCGTGGAAACCTTTTCAAAAATAACTTGACAATATTTGGAAGAATTTAGCTCTAGGCTTTTATTTAGCTCCAATAGTTTATATATCTGCCTTTAAAACAGTACTGCACTGTTTCAATTATTGTAGCTTTTTATGGTTTGAAATCAGAAAATATACATCTTCTTGCTTTGTTCTTTTTCGAGATCATTTTTGGTATCTAGAGTCCATATTCCGTATTAGGATAGATTTTTTTCTGAAAAATAAATATATAAATATATGATAGTTTCACCTAAAAAAAATATTCTCTGGTAAGAAAGCAAAAAGAAATATTGAAATGTTATCTTTATGTTATCAAAAGCTTGGTATCAGACAAATGAAACTGTTATGTAAGATTATCATTTTTAATTTTGGATAAATTTCTATAATACTAGATGTCAACCACTAAGCCAAGCATGGAAAGGAGGGATGGGGAGGGAATGGGGTGGGGATCGGGTGGGGGTTGACTGGCGATGTGTGCATGTATGTCTACAAAAGTTTTCTTTGTGTCCCACTATGATGTATGAATACAGTGCACCAATAAAAAATTTAAAAAAAATACGGATTTTATTTTCTAAGAAAATGAAAGAGAAAATATATCATTTTAACTATAGATGGAATACTTGAGATTTTTAATAATTGGAGTTATTTATTTGAAATAACAAAATACATCACCTAGCATTACTTTATGCTTGGAACATTTAGTCAGATATTTTCCCTAAATTATTCTCAACTGAAAAGTTAGCTTTCCGCGGGGCGTGGTGGCACAGGCTTGTAATCCCCACTCTTGGGAGGTGGTGACAGGAGGATTGCTCAGGTTGGAAGCCTGCCGCGCTGGTTTAAGAGACACTGTTTCAAAATGGGAAAAAAAAAAGTATAAAATAGGTCTGGCAGTATAGCCCAGAGGTTAAAGGGCTTCTAGGAACCCCAGTACCACCACCACCAAAAAAAAAAAAAAGTTAGCATTCCACAAGGAAAATGCATTTTACAAAATCTCTTATTTGATGGGGTTTGCTTAAAACATTTGTGTAACAGATATAAAAGTAATATGGTTCAAATGCTGCATCATTCTAGAAACATGATTATGAATATAGAATTGTTCTGTAGATTGGGTATATATATGCATATAAAGGTTTTTAATTTTTTTGTAGATTTAGCATAGAAGTTTTCTTCCCAACACCAAGACTATAACATATAATTACATTTAACATTAAAATGGAAAGTCTCATTCACTTTTTCTTTTTTTTGGTGGTACTGGGGGTGGAACCCAGGGGCTTTTCTACCTCTGGGCTACACTCCCAGACCTATTTTGTACTTTATTTGGAAACAGGGTCTCACTAAGTTGCTGAGCTCCTCACTAAGTAGCTGAGGCTGGCTTTGAACCTATGCGATCCTCCTGTCTCAGTCTCCCAAGCACGGGGATTACAAGCGTGTGCCACCACGCCCGGCTTCTCATTCACTTTTTTACCAATCTAGAATCAAAGTCCATCTGTTTAGTTTGGCATTTTGACACTTAACTGTTATGTGTGATTTTGTTTGATTGTTTGATCTAGAATTTTAGTACTAACCATTAACTGTGATTCTATTTGATTTTACATAGTTCTTTGGATGCCTGCTGGAAGACAGATTTGTAAATGAAGATTGTCTTATATTTCTCAGTTATTCTAAAATTGAATTTAACTAGTTGGAAATTGTGAACCAGCAAAAAAAAGCTTCACATACTTTTTTTTAAAGTTCCATAATAGTTTGTAGCAAATCTATTTTGAATATAAATTTACTAGAAAACATTCACCTTCAGAATATAAATAAACATATATTCTCATATACATATATATATATATATATATATTCTCAGTGATTCAAACATTTTGAGAAGTTTAGAGAAATAAAAGTCAAAATACCCTGTCCATATGGTCTTCTCTTTGACTCATAATCCAAATATATTGTATATATTAAAGAATTTTTATACTATGCTACTAGAAAATGTTGACCACTAATATATTTCATAATAAATAAACTTTAGGGAGATATGATTAAATTAGGTGTGTAAAAATCATTAATAAATGTAAATTTATTGTAAAACATAAAAAGGAATGAGCTTTTTGACAATTAGAAATTTTCAAGCAGGAATAAGTAAGTTACTGTTACTATTTATAATTGAAGTAGGTAATTTTCATGGTGTAGGTCAGACTAAAACTTAAAATATTTCTCTATTCAATAAAAATGTTGAGCATTGTAAAAATGTTTATCTTTAAATTCCATATAATGAATAATTTTACAACATATTACAATCATTTATTTCTAATTATTTCTAGTAGAAATAAGTGAACTGTTTTAAGCCACTGAAGTCTACCCTTCAGATAAATTAGGATATACTCCTCAAACAATTAGGAATATTTTTAATATATACACAATATCTCAAGAGATAAATCTCTTTGTTAATATAAAATGCAATGAATATTATTACAAGCAAATGGTAAAATTAATTACTAATATACATGAAGTAGATTACACACTTATCAAAAAATGGAAAATCTCAGTGTGCTAGACAAAAATTACAAAATTATTATGTATTTTTTTCATTAATTCAACAAGTTTTTATTTTAAGGTAATGGGTATATACTATGCATTGTGTAGACATTAAAAAAATACAAGTGCCGGGCGTGGTGGCGCACGTTTGTAATCCCCGCGCTTGGGAGGTGGAGACAGGAGGATCGCGCAGGTTCGAAGCCAGCCGCGCGCGCTGGCTTAGGAGACCCTGTTTCTAAATATAAAATATAAAAATAGGTCTGGGAGTGTAGCCCAGAAGTAGAAGGGCTTCCAGGAACCCCAGTACCACCAAAAAAAAAAAAATACAAGTGAACAAGATCACATTTTTCTGATAGCAGCAGAATTCACAATTATGAAACCATCCTAGGTATCTACCAACAGAAGAATGGAGTACACAATCATGGAAAAGCTACACAATGAAATTCAATTTAACAATAAAGAAGAACAAAATTATGTCATTTGCAAAAAAAATGGAAGGATGTGGAGAACATTGTTCTAAGTGAGTATAATATTCAGCCACAGAAAGTGAAGTGTCATATATTTTCTCTAATATGTGAAAGCTCAGGAGTAGTTGGGATACCAGAGGGATTTCAGGTAATAGAGGAGAAACTTCAATGGAACCACTGAGGTGTTCTAAAAATAAAGAGGAGGAGGACAGAGGTTCATTGAAGAAATTACTAACAAGGGCTTTGTGTACATATGTGAAAATACCAAAATAAGCCTCAGTACTCTGTATGGAGAAGGGAGGAAATGGAGAGGCTGTGGGGAGCACAAGTGCTGTGTATGTGTGCCTATACATCCCTGTCAACATCATTTACATTATTTTCTTAATTTTAATTTTTTAAAATTATTTATTGGGGCAACATATTCATACTGAGAGCGAGCAGAATGGGAGATTTTTGCCACCTATTCCTCAGATAGAGTACTAATATATAGAATATACAGAGAGCTTAAGAAACTCAATATTAAAAGAACAAATAATCCAATAAAAAAATGGGCAAGTCAACTAAATAGACATTTCATGAAAGAAGAAGTTCAAGTGGCCAATAAATGCAAGAAAAAATGTTCAGCATCCTTGGCAGTTAGAGACATGCCAATCAAAACTACCTTGAGATTTCACCTAACTCCAACTAGAATGGCAATCATTCAAAACACAAACAACAACAAATGCTGGCGAGGATGCAGAGAATTGGGAATGCTAAAACATTGTTGGTGGGATTGCAAATTAGTTCAACCACTTTGGAAAACAGTATGAAGAATCCTCAGAAGAATGGGAACTAATTTACCATTTGATCCAGCAATACCACTTCTGGGAGGCTATCCAAAAGAAAGCAAACCAAACTACCAAACTAATCCATGAGTATCTACATTCATAGCTGCATAATTCACCATTGCCAAACTATGGAACCAGCCAAGATGTCCATCAACAGATGAATGGATTACAAAAATGCGATATGTAGACAATGGAATTTTACTCAGCCATAAAAAAAATCACTTACATTATGATGTGAAGGAGGGATGGGGAGAGAATTGGGTGGGGATGGGGTGGGGGTTGACTGGCGATGTGTGCATATATGTCTACAAAAGTTTTCTTTGTATCCCACTATGATGTATGAATACAGTGCACCAATAAAAATTAAAAAAAAACGAATATAATGCACCAATAAATGTATATTAAAAGAACGTTCAAGACTATGGTGGATCATGCTTGTAATCCCAGGATTCAGAAAATGGAAACTGGAGGATCACAATTTGTGGACAGCCTCAGCTACTTAGTGAGGTTCCTTGCAAATCAATGAGACCCTTATTTCAAAAATAAAGAATAAAATAATAGGGTTGGGGATGTCTCTCAGAGGTAGAATGTCCCTGGGTTCCATCCCTATTACTGCAAAAAAAAAAAAATTCAAGTAAGAAGATAAATGTTAACAAAATAATCACTTAATAATTAGAAAAATGTGGAAAGAATAAATATGACATGTATGGTTCCATGAGACACTATGATAGAGTAATTCACTCAAATTAGTTTTTCTGAGAAGGTAAAGATTTAGTTATAATGCATTAAAATAAATCAAATAGGCATAGAATCAGAAATAGTTGTGTGTATGGGGAACAAGTAAAACCAGAAATAGAAAAAAATTAAAACGCTCTCAAGTACCTGGGATGATGGAGGAAGGGAGAGAGATTCAGTGACTAGTGGAGCTGAGGGGAAGAGATTAGACTAAGCCTGCAGATCATGCTAAAGACCAGCCACTTAATACTAAGGCAATAGGAAGAGACAGACTGATTAAAGAAGAGGTGAAGTAGAAAATTAATGAGGAGCTCAGAATTGCATTTTAGAAAATTCTATCTTTGGTGTACAAAAATGGGAATACAAGAAAAGATTAGAGACAATAGGAAGGTCTTAAGTACAGGTGAGTAGTCATGGTGTCCTGGTATAAAAAGGTGAAAAGAGTGGGAGAAAGAAATATGAAGGAAAATAGACAGAGTAGGTTTTATGGAAATCAGGAGTTAAAAGAGGAAAATGAATGTAGGAATTAGTTTTAGAGGATCATCTTTGCAAAATACAACCTTATATTCAATTATAAATATGTTGAGTTTAAAATGGATTTAAAATATTTATTTGGAAACCACAAGTAAACTTTTACAAATAGCATTGGACTCCAGTAAGATAATATTCTGTGAGTTTAATACATATTGGTGGTAATATGTCTGACCTATGTGTAGGGAAGAGATAGACTAAAAAGGGAGTAGAGGGAATGAATAGAAGAGGATCAAGGGCAAGAAACTGAAGAAATTTCAAATGTAATGATTGTGTACAAAAAGATGAATCATCGAAGAACACTGAGGAGTCATTTTAAATATCACACAATGCTTAGGATTGTAATAATATCAGAAAGATGCTAACAAAATACATTTTTCTAATGAAAGAATATTGTTATTGAGAAAAATTCTTCAAATTAGAGATATATTTATTTTAACACAGTCACAAAATATAAGCTAACATAATAAGGCATAACTTTAAATTAATAAAAATTAAATGATATGCAGAACTTACACATTAATTAGCAGCACAATCTTTAGAGATCTTAAACTATTTTTCAAAGGCTGATTTTAATTAAAAAGAAATTCTGAAGATATGAGAGACATATAAACAATGTATGAATTGTATATACTAGTTTAAAAATGAGAAATTTTAAAGTGTTTTAAAATTATATATTTGGTTTCAGACTGAAAGAATAGATACAGTCCTCCTAATTACATTTGCTAAATACACCCCCAAAACCTTGAGCATTATTTATAAAATGAACATGAGAAAATTAAAGGTTGAAAATTAAAGCAAAATTAAGGAGCCTCAGGATCTAAAGACTAGATATGCATCCATGAGTTCTCTGGGTTTTTTTCTGAATATGTATATATATTCAGAAATATATATATATATATTTCTGAATACATATATGTGTATGTATATCAGAATATATATTGATATATAATATATATCTATATATCTATATATCTATATATCTATATATCTATATATCTATATATCTATATATCTATATATCTATATATCTATATATATATGTGTGTGTGTGTGTGTGTGTGTGTGTGTATTCTGAGATCCAGGTGCTTGCAAAAACAGTCACCTTTAAATGCCAAGGAAACGCAAAAATTGTCACACAGAAAGCACTTCTCCAGCCAAAGACTAGAAAGTGCTAACTTATCAAGATGAAAAATTTAGAATATAACTGACCTACTACAGACAAACACCACTGAAAAAACATGCAGACCTGCCCTTAAGTTTGATAAGAAACCTGGAGTTGTATCCATGCCAGGTGAAAATTAGGTGCTTCTCTCCATTTTAGCAGAGATCTCTTGGTGAGCCCAGTACTTCATTTCCACAGAGAAACAGAAAATATCAAGCGATGCCATGTAGGAGCGAATACCTTTGCTTCCACCTGTAAGTTCTAAAGCAAGCCTTGTTCTCAATAACAAAGTGCCAGAGGATACTAGGGGAAAGATGATTTTTAAAATACCTACTTTCATATCCCTTTACTCCAAACCTCCAGGATATAATTAAAAGCCATGAAAAACAGCATGACTAAATGCCAATAGCAAGATGTAATAGATGCTGGAATAGTAAAAGATCTTTTTTATACTTTTATTAGTGTATTATAGTCTCACATCATCATGTAGTTTATAGTAACAGTGACCTACATGCACAAAGATGGTGTCATAAAAAAATGCTTCAATGAGCCATTATAAACATTTTTAAACAAATGAAAGTATCTTAAAATATATATTAAGACATGAAAAATATGTTTTAGAACCTAAAAAATGTATTAAGTACATTTTAGAACTCAGTGGGTGGAATCAAAAGGAGAAGGTAAAAGATACAGGAAACAGTGAGCTTGAAAATAAAAAAAAATAGAGATTGTCCAAATTGAATAAACAACAACAACAAAAATCATCCAAAAATAAAATTTAAAGTAATTCTTAGGTACCTATAAGACCACGACCACAGGTTACAAGATCTATTTCTGGATAATCAGAGTTCCAGGGGAAAGGGGAATAAGAAAGTATTTGAAGCCAGTCATGGTGACACATGCTTTTAATCCCAGTATTTGGGAGGCTGAGACAGAAGGATTACAGGTTCATGGTCAGCTTCAAAAACTTAGATCCTGTTTCAAAATAATAAATAAAATAGGGCTGGGCATGTAGCTTGAAAGTAGAATGCCCCTGGTTTCAATTCCCAGTACCATTAAAAAAAAGTATTTGAATAAAAAATGTCAGATAATTTAGAAAACTTGACAAAATATACAAATGTACAGATTTATGAGCCTGAGCATTTATATTGTAATTTGACAATTCCAAATAAATTCTTGCCAACTCACATCATAATCAAGCCTCAGAAAATTAAAAGCTAAGAAAAAATTCTTGAAAGTAATGAGTCAAACTGTTTAACTCAAATTGACTACATAATTTCATTGCCAACTAATCAGAATTTGAAGGCACCAATGTTAAGGAGAAGTATTAACTCCAATCTCTATGCTCAGTGATCCTATTGATCCTATTGTCCCAGTCTGTTGTGCTCAGCTATAAGAAAATACCTGAAACCAGGATATTTATACAAAATTGAAACTGACTTGTGTCACAGTTCTGGAAATTGTGAAGTTGAAGGGTATGGTGTCTTATTAGGGCCTTCTTTCTGCCTCTTAAAATGGCAAAGGGCATCTCAGGGTGTGCTAGCTTGTGTCTCTTCTTTTTATAAAACCCATGTCATACTATGCCCCCACCCATGTGAGCTCACCTTATTTTATTAATGCCCAAATTCCTCATTTGAAAATATTTTAATGTGTGAATTTTGGAGATTAAGAATACAAAACATGATGTACTTAAACAAACATATCAAAGTCAACTAAGCCAAGCATGGGAAGGAGGGAGAAGGAGGGAATGGGGTGGGGATTGTGTATGAGCTACTTGTATGATGTATGCATATATGTTTCCACAAGTCTTTTATCCCATTGAGGTGTATGACTACAATGTACCAATAAAAATATTTTAAAAAGAATACAAAACATGAACTTGAAGAGGACATATTGAAACTATAACATCTATGTCTCAGGAATCAAAACAAAAATGAAGGTATTTTGTGATAAAGAAAAACTAAGAGAATTTGCAACCAGAGATCTCCTTAAAAATTTATCCTAAGAAAGTTCTTAATGCACATGATATACATTCACAAACATATCAAAGTCAATCACTAAGGCAAACATGAGAAGGAGGGAGGAGGGAGGAAATTGGGTAGGAATTAGGTAAGGGCTAACTGGGTGGTGTGTGTGTGTATGCCTCTACCATATTGCACTCCATTAAGATGTACAACTACAATGCACCAATAAAAAATTAAAAAATATTCAAAGACAAAGAAAGAAACTTCTTGAAAAAAAAAGAAAATGGAGTTTTCAAACACCAAAAATGAAATACAGCAGAAGAACAAACTTGCAGGTAACTACAATACACATTTTTATCTCTTTAGTTTTCTAAATTATTTTGTAAGCAAGAGTTATAAAATTATATAATGGTAATCTCAATGTATCTTGAGAAAATATTTAGTACAGTAAAAATCAAGGAACATAGTATGACTTTAAAAACAAAATTTGTCAATTTTCCATCTTAAAACTGGCCAAAATATCAAGTAAAGGTATTTTCAGATAAAAGAAACAAAATAATTTGTCAACCACCAATTTTAAAAATTATGTGATACCTTCCTATAAAATTAAACATATATGTTTTAAAAAATCCTATTTTTAACTCATTTATTAATGGAGAAAAAACATATGTTTATAAAAGACTTGTACATAAATGTTCATGGAAATATTTTCTTTTGTACTGAGGATTGAGCCAAGGTTATTCATTTTTCATTTTGAGAGAGGGTCTCTCTTAAGTTGCCCAGGTTAGCCTTGGACCTGTAATCCTCAGCCTCCCAAATACTGGAATTATAAGCATATAACATTTTAGTGATAGGTCAAAAAGTTTAAGGGTCCATTAATAGAAAAATATATTAAATATTGTGATGTAGTTTTATAATAGACTACTATGTGGCAATAAAAAATAAGTTACTTATGTGTGCTCCTTGTGTATTTTGACTGAGATCTTTGGTACAATATAGTGTAATGTACTATTGTATTTATTTCAAAGCTTAGAAAAAATTTAATAAGTTTTGAAAAGAGCTTCAAACAGTGGTCATAACTGGATGTATGTAGATTATTAAAATATAAAGAGCTTCAAACAGTGGTCATAACTGGATGTATGTAGATTATTCAAATTCCAGAGGAACTTTCTGGGATTTGTAAAATGGTATATACTTACAGGGTTGTAGGTTATGTGGAGATGTGAAATTAATCATGATGCAATAATATTCCCCATAAGAAAACTCATAAATAATATTAGGTAAGAGATAAAATTTTAATCTTATAGAATTAAAATGCAGGGCTGCAATTCACATATAAACATTTTTATCACTGAGGAATTAAAATAAGATAAAATGATGAAAGGGTTAGATTGAGACATAAGGATTCCTTCATTTCATTTTCTTAACTTTTGATTCTTCTACCCTTCAAGACACAGCTTCTCTCACAATGTCTCCCTGACAACTTCACTAGAGGTTTCTCCTCTGTGCTTCAGCTGTATGCTGCGGATTCATCTACCATAGTATTTCCTTTTAATATATCTGTCTCTATTACTATACTACAAACTCCCCTAGGCCAGAAAACGTGCTTCATTTATCTTTACTTGTGCTTCTAATGCCTGGCACAGAATCTGCCCATAAGCAGCAGTCAGTAAAGGATCAGAGAACCAATTCACAACTATGAACGATTAAGAAGAAAAATCTTTTCAATTCTTTTCTATTATTGTGAAGCAGTGAATTCCTCCATATTGGGTTAAAATGAGGTTCACAAACTGAAATGTCCATATGTTCCAGTTAATATAAATGAATGAAATGGGTTGAGCCTAACGGTTTTTGAGTTTGTAGCAAATTGAAAAGCTTGACTCCTACCTAAAGGAAATAAGTCCTCAGTGCTGGCTCAATTTTTGTTATGTAAAAATATAAACTGAGTCTTTCAGACCTTCATATTTTCAAGGGAAGAACAATTTTCACCCCAAATTTAGGTACTGGGTAAATATCTAGGTCATATATTTTAGAAACCAAATGTAGGTTGTGGCCTGAGGAACACCAATCTGTGATCTTTGTTATGAAATCACTTGGCCTGCGGTAAACATGAGCAACAAAACAATTATATTAAAAATTATCCATGCTGTATATTAACATTAAGACTACATGAGCGTTCTTGCTTTCTATCTTTCATTCATTCATTCTCTTTGGGTGGGAGTACTGAGGCATGTAATGTCTGAGCTACACCCCCAGACCTACCTATTTTATTGTTTTTTAAATTTTCAAGTGGGTCATACTAAGTTGTAGAGGGCCTCACTAAATTGCCCAGGCAGGCTGCAAACTTGCAATTCTCCTGCCTCCGCTTCCCAAGTATTGATATTTGCCACATACCTTGCTGAGCATTATTGCTTTACTTTTATAACTTGCAAAATTTGAGAAATACTTTTCTGGATAGAAAATATTTCAGCAGGAGGACTTCCAGGAAGATGGCGACCAAGAAAAGCAGTGTTTACGAGTCCTGCTAACACTCAATCTCTATTGCCACAAAATCAGCTCTTTTCATAGCCAGAAAACACTATCAGCAGAGAAGTAAAAAATATAACCTCAAGGGACTGAGAAAAAGAAGACTAGAAGAACAACCAGAGGCCAGAAAAGAAAACACCCATGCCGGTGCCATTTAGCCTCACAGCACCAGGCTCTAGAGAAGAAAGGTAAACAAGGAGCTGAAGTGAGCAACTGTGTATCATTTGGGTGTGATTCAGCAGTCCTTTCAGTGTAAAGAATATCTAAAACTCCCAGTGGCCAAGCTCCTCATGCCTTCCAGGGACTCAGAACGGAGCTCAAAACCAGAAAAGAAATACATCAGCCTCATGGCTGAGGGCGTGGCAATGGCACCATATTTCCAGCAGTGGTGGTAAGTTCACCAAGCTCGCACCAGCTCCAGAACAGCTCACACAATAACCATAAGTGAAATTGCGGCCCCCTATAGGAGAAATCCCAGCACTACACTCCCAGGGAATTGTTCAGCTTTGATAATCTTCATGGGTATGAAATTTTGCAGTCCAACCCAGTGAAGGAGTAGCAGTGGCAGAGGTACCACACCCTAGTCACAGATCCCTATAGGAAAACGCCCAGCTCGGCACACCCCATGGTCTCCCACAGCCTTGATTAACTCCCTGGGTCTGAGACTTTGCAATACAAACCAGTAAAGTAGTAGTGGCAGCTGAGATTACCACAGACTCGAGATCCAGAGCACACGAAGTGAAGTCTTAGTGACCCAGGGAAGAACCAGGGAAGGCACAAACTTCTGAAATCATGGGAAAGAGGAACAATAGAGCAATGAATGTCCAAAATTTCTTATTATCAGAACCTGATAACACAGAAATTCAGAGATCTCCAGAAAATCAAATCAGGAATATAGCTGTAGAAATAAGACAGCACCTTAAAAAAGAATTTAGAGAGAATCTAAAAGAAATAAAGAATGCAATCATTGAGGTAGAGGCATCAATTCAAACTATAAGCAGTCGATTAGACCACATGGAGAATAGAATTTCACTCCTAGAAGATGGTCACTCCAAAAATTAATGCATAATTTATAACTTAGAAAAACAATCAGACAGGAGGAATCTGACATTGAAGAAATATGGGCCGATTTTAAGAGAGCTAACCTAAGAATAATTGGAATAGAGGAGGGAAAAGAAGAAAAAAACAAAGGGATCAACACTCTTTTCAAAGAAATAATAGCAGAAAAATTTCCAAACATAAAGCAAGAGGTCAATACACAGGTCCAGGAAATTTAGACAGGATCAGAGAAGAGGTTCCCCACACCACATAATTGTCAAAATGATCAATGTAGAAGCAAAGCAGAGAATCTTAAAGGCAACAAAAACAAAAGGCCAAGTGATCTTCAGAGGCAAACCAATTAGAATCACTCCAGACTTCCCAAACCAAGTCATGAGAGCCAGAAGGGCTTGGAGTAACATATTCCAAACTCTGAAAGAAAACACTTCCAGACAAAAATTTCCTACCCAGCAAAACTATCTATCAAATTAGATGGGGAAGTAAGAAGCTTCCATGACAAACAGAAACTCAAGGAATTTATGTCCTCAAAACCAGTACTAGAGAAAATGTTCAAAGAGATTAACTACAAAGAAGAAATAGGTAGATAATACACACCAGAACCAGAGAAACATGATTTTCCATCCAGCAGACAACTAAGCAAAGAATAATAAACAGTATTTCAAACAGAAATAAAATCTTTACATGTTAAGAATTAAAAGTTATCTCTCAATAATCACACTAAATGTAAATGGCCTCAATGCCCCAATAAAAAGACATAAAGTGGTAAAATGGATTAAAAACCAGAATCCATCCATCTGCTGCTTACAAGAAACACACTTTACAAGTAAAGAGAGAACAAACTCAATGTAAAGGGCTGGAGCAAGTTAATTCATTTGAAGCAGCCATCCTAACAAATGTGAAGTAGTATTTCACTATAGTTTTTATTTGTATTTCCTTAATGATTAGTTATATTATAATAATGATGAGTGATATTCATGTGTTTATTGGTCATATAAAAATCTTTGGAGATTCATTATCTATTTTAGTCTTTTACCTATTTCTAAATTATATTGTTTGCTTTTATTATTGCTAATTTTTAGGATTTCTACTTGGAATATTAATATTACCTTCAGATATAGCCTTTGGAAATATATTATCCCATTCTATCAGTAACTTTTAATTCTATTTACATTGTCTTTGGATTTACTTTTTTTTTTTTTTGGTGATACTGGGGTTCCTGGCCGGGCTACACTCCCAGACCTAATTTTACATTTTTATTTGGAAACAGGGTCTCCTAAACCAGCACGCACGGCTGGCTTCGAACCTGCACGATCCTCCTGTCTCTGCCTCCCAAGCGCGGGGATTACAAGCGTGCGCCACCACGCCTGGCTGGATTTACATTTTTAAAAAAAATTTTATGAAGTTTGTTTATTCTTCTGTTGTCTGTGCCTTTAGAATTATATCTAATAAATCACTACCAATTTCAATGTTGTGAAATTTTATGACCCAGGTTTTCTTCTAATAGTTTATAGTCTTAAGATTTACATTTAGGTCTATCTATTTTGAGTTAATATTTGTATATGGTGTTAGGTAAGTGTCCAAATTTATTCTTTTTCATGTAATTATTAATTTTCAACAATATTTAGTGAAAATATTATTATTTCCTTCACCAAATGTTCTTGGAAACCTTGTCAAAAATAACTTGACCATATATGGAAGAATTTATTTCTAGGCTTTTTATTTTACTCCACTGGTTTATATATCTGCCTTTATAGCAATACTACAATCTTTTGATTATTGTAGCTTTATAAGGTTTGAAATTAGAAAATGTACATCTTCTAGCTGTGTTCTTTTTCAAGATTGTTTTAGGTATTTCATGTTAGGATAGATTTTTTTCTGAAATAAAATAAATGAATGTATGATAGTTTCACCTTAAAAAAAGAAAAGAAAAAATATCCTCTGGTAAGAAAGAAAACAAAAAAGAAATATTGAAATGTTATATCTAAGTGATCAAAAGTTTGATATTAGACAAATGAATCTGTTATGTGAGATTATCATTGTTAATTTTGGATAAATTACTATAAAATATTAAAAATTAAGGTACATAAAATAAATAAATACAAATTTTAAAAAATTTCAGCACAGACATGTGTAAGTAGTTATATGTGGTTAAACAGGTAATTAATTATAAATACCTAATATCATGGATCTTGATCCAATAATCCCAAAGCTTTTAAAGAATGGATCCTTGTTTACAAAATGAATACAGAAATATAAAGCAAGCTCTTATTATTGCTTCTATATTTTTCTCCCTTTGTCACCTTGTTTGCAATTTATTTATTTAAAAATGATTTTTTATGTTTTACCTTAGTTTAAAAATGGAGCTAACTCATTATATATATATATATATATATATATATATATATATATATATATATATTGTGTGTGTGTATATATATATAGTGTGTATGTATATATATATATATATATAGTGTATATATATATATATATATATATTATCACAAAATAGGAAGTTCTTTCAACCATGATTTTTTCACCAATTGAAATACACACACATGCACACACTATTCTTTGTCTTAATAATTTTGAACTACCTCTACCTCTTTATGATCTTACAAATGGCAAAAATAGTGTCCCAAGGTACAATGTTTCGCAAATATTTTTCACTTAGTATCTAGTTTTTTATTATTTCCCCAATTTAATAGTCATAGACATTAATAATTTGACAACTGAAACAAAATTGAAAAAGGCTATATTATTTTTCATTTTTTCAATATTTCAAATATATTTTCTTTATATCACTACCTTATGTGAAATTACATATACTTTTCTTCTCATTTTTCTATAAATTGGCTAGTGGAATTACAAGCTAAAACTTAATGAAGTAGAATGAAGTAGTTTATTGAAAGTGTGTAGCTTTAGACATGTCTATCTGAAAAACATTACTTGATAGCTGGCTAGAGGTAATGACACATTGCTATGTTTTAGTGTAGTTCTATAACCCTGAAAAGAAACAAAAGAGGAATGTGAAGAGAAGAAATACCTAAGTAATGAAAGTAACAATTAAAGGATGGAAGGATGCTTAAAATGTGATTTCACAGTTAACATATCATAGCAATGTATTTAAACTAATAGAAGTTAAATTTTAACAATTGAGTTACAATTCTCAGAAAGCTTTGCTCCTTTGATGCTCAATAACATACAGCTTGATTCTGAGATATTTATCATAGCTGATTCTTACCAGATTTTACAAATTTAACATTTGCATTATTCTCTTTGAAAGGTAACTCTGATTTCTTAATGGATAACTGAATATAATTATTAATTTGTAAAATATATTTGTAATATGTATATCACATAAAGTAATATATAACTGAATCACATATTATTAGGTTTAACCAATGTTTCTATTTTTGGTTATTATTTCCCATTATGTATCATTTCATTTATTGCTTTATTTTATTTTATTTTATTTTGTAGTACTGAGGATTGGACCCAGGGGCATTCTGCTTCTGAACTATACCCCCAGCCCTATTTTTTTTATTCTTTATTTTGAAACAGCATCTCACTAAGTTGCAGAGAGCTTCACTAAGTAGCTGAGGCTGGCCTTGATCCTGTGATTCTCCTGTCTCAGCCTGTAGCATTTGATTTAAATTTGTCACATTTTCCAATGTAATATATTCAAATGTTAATAGGAAGTAATTCTTGATTACTTTGTTTTAACTTTCTTATTTTGGGGACTACTCATAAATATATACATCCATATTTTTTAAGATAAACATACAGCAAAAGTTACAATATGAAAAACAAATACCATATGACATTTATTTGAAATATATAAGGATTATTTTTGTTGTCAATAGGAATAACATGTTATTTTCCAAGCAAAAGTGCAATTCAGCCAAGTATGGGGCACACATTTGTAATCCTAAGTACTTGGAATGCTGAGACAGGAGAGTCATAGGTTCAAGGCCAGCCTCTGTAACTTAGCAAGACTCTTAGCAACTTTAGAGACACCCTACCCTATTTAATATAAAAAAGTATAATATAGCTTAGAATGTAGCTCAGAGGTAGGAAACTCCTGTATTACCATCTCCTGTAACACACACACACACACACACACACACACACACACACAAACAAACATACCTACACACACATACTACATGAACAAACACTCAAAAGTGTCAAATAATCTTATTGGAATAACAAAAATCATTGACCAAAAAGTTTAAAAGTCCAATTGTATTAATTTTCTTATAGTTAGAAATAATAATTAGAGCATTTCCAATGGAAAAAAGTGAGAGCAGCATATAAATAAGTCATAGAAATATACTAATTATTCATTCATATTTGTGTTCAAAATAAAAATTTATACTAATTAAGGGTTATGTACCAGATATAATACTAAAGTTCATTTAAAGATCCTCTCATGTCTTATGAAACCATCAATGAAACTGCTATTTGTTATACTAGTCTTTCATCTGTACATAGATTCTGGTATTTTTCTAAGAAATTATCAGTTTATTTAGGTAATTCAATTTTCTTCTCTCAGTATTTGTTTATGCTTTTATTTAAAATATTATCTGAATAAAAATTTACTTTCTATATTTGAGAAATATATGAATAAAATTATATGTATACTTGTTTTCCTATATAAATAATATGATAATATATAACACATTTCTTATATTTATTTACTTATTTAATCAAAATATTTGTTAATAAGATATTAAAATTTTCCATAAATTAAAGAATCACTTTATCTTTATATTTCTAAACTGTATTATTTATTTCAGATAATTATTTGGACCTTATGCCATGTATCTGGAACATCCTCCAAAGGTCCATGGGTTAGACTATTCTATAATATTCAGAGATGTAAAGTTTAGATTGTGAGGGCTCTGATTTCTTTAGTAAACTAATCTGCTTGATGCATTAGTAATTTGAACAGACTGGGAAGTTGAACAAATCATAGGTAGGTGGAGCATTGCTTCAGGTCCCTGGGGTTGACCCTGGAGAAGGTAGACCCTGGAGGGTTTCTCTACACTGGTGACTCAAGTGTGCTATACCATTGAGTTAGATTCCAGCTCTTTTTTTTTTTTTTTTTTTTTTGAAATAAAAGCAAAGAGGCAGCAAAAGGTCTTGAGCATGCTGAAGAGTTGTGGAATTTCTCAGTGAGTGTCATGACAGGATGAGGAGTGGGATGAAAGGGTGGCTACAGCTGAGATCCCTCAGCCAGAGCTGAGTTTTGTCCTTCTAACAGAGCTCAGAGCCCACCTCCTATTTCAGATTGTGGTCTAGCTCTGAGAAGAGCAAGAAACAAAAGTTAAAGAGATGTGATATTTTTCTAGAGGAAGAGAATCTGGCACAACCCACTTCTGTCATTTTCTGATTGAGGAGACTGGAGGCCCACAGAGAATGGGTGTACCGTGTGTCAGTCAGGGAAGGACCTGCTCATTTCTTGCTGCATTCCTGGTTACGCCTCTGCTAAATGACATCTGTGGCTTTTGCCTGCCCTAGGTCTGCTTTCTTTCCTCTACCAGCAGCAGCAGCAGCAGCTGGGTTGACTCTTCTCTGCAGAGCAGGCTCTGGATTGAAGAATGTCTGATTGGGCCTACCAGTTAATCAAAGTGCTCCCAGACTGCAACCACTCCTCCTATGGGACTACTAAGGAATTCAAGCAAGGCAACCAGATTTTCTCCTGCAATTAGAAATCTTGTGACCTGGAGATTGAAAACTGTTAGAGACCATGGCACTGCTGATTTGTGTAGGCTGGCTTCAAACTTGTGTTTGTCCTGTCTCAGTTTTCTGAGTACTGGAATTATAGGTAAAAAATTTTAAAGACAAAAATGAACAAAAATAAGATAGAAGAAATGAAGTATGAGAATGAAAATGATATCCTGAAAATTAAAGGAAAGGCAAGAAAATGTTTCATAATATTTTTATCATCTGCAATGGGATGATTAGTTTATTATTACTAAAACCATATCAACTGTGAAGAAATAGCTTTACGGAATAACTACACCATCAGATTAAACAAAGAGAAATTTTTAAATGATGTATTTAATAATTTAAAAGATAACATGATTGCCCCTGTTACTGGATGATAATTTAAATATATTTTTGAATCTCCAATAGTTTTATAAAAATAATAAAAAGAGGAGGACTTTTACTACTTAGGATAATTTTTGAAGTCTCTTGACTAAGTGCTATTTAATTATACCCATTAAGTATACCCACTACTTGATAACTACACTAGATTATTTTATCAAATTAAAATATTTAACACTGGAAAGTGCAGTCTCATATTTGTAGTCATGATATATAATTCTATTGATGAGTAAAATAGTAATTTCTAAGGTGATTTCTTTCATATTTAAATGAGTCAAACATCCATTCAAAATTAATAGTCTATAAGGAATTAAATAAATTATCAAATAGTAAAATACTTGGTTTTTATATCATTTTAAAACAGGAAGAATGAAGGTGACATAAGTTAATTGACAAATGGGTTTATTATCAAAATCACCTTAAATGATACATCTTGAAATGTAGAGTGAAGCACAAATATGTTGGTGTTCTAGTATATAAATTGTTTTGCATAAGAAAATAAGCAGAAAAATATTAAAATTGTTTTGCATCTCTGGAATCACAGACAAGTAGCGAGCTTTGTAGAGAAAAAGTGTCTGTATTTCAGGTCACACTCCATCAGCATGTCCACTGACAGATCACTATTGCCTGCACTTTATCTAGATTAAGCCTTAACATAACTCTTTCATCAAAGCCACTACCCTGACATGTAAACAGCTGATTCCAACAGAATTAGATGAAAAGAAGACAAAGGAGGGACCTCCGTCAAGTCCATACCAACAGTTCTGCCACCCACATGCACCAATATTTCCTTTAAAGCTTTTGATTTTGACATTGAAAGAAAACGACCAAATAAAACCATGAAGTAACTGCTACTACTGAGCATGCCAAATGGATTACCAGTTGCTTCTTTTCAAATGGTGAGTTCGGAGATTAAATGTGTTTTAGAAACATTTGCTGAAATGCATGGATTTTTAGTTAGAATTATTCTACCTCTAAAATCACATTCCTACACCAAGCATTTGACTAAACTCTTCTTTTTATTTCAACACTGTCATCCAGCTATACTTTCTTCTAAATGCTTTGGCTTAATTGGCTCCTTTAGCCAATTGATACAGAATATTAATTTCTTATTTTTCTATGTCTTATTTTTCTATGTCAGCCCCTATTTAATTATAATATTTTCTGTCATGGTTTAAGATGATCTGTGAAGATGGTAACACAATTCTGGAATTTCATAGTCTTTACCCTGGATAGAAATAATTTAATGTATAGACACATATTATATCTTAACTTAAATGCTACAATGGATTTGGGTATAAAAATATCTACTAACCATTGAATATTCTCATTTTATTTAGCATCTATTATCAAGTTCATAACATTTTGTTATATACAAGATTATGCATTTTTGTTCCAACTACTATCATTATTTTTGTATAATGAGATTTTCTCCTAATTATTTGAAATTAGAATAAATTACTGCCTACTTCATCATAGATATCTAAGTACAAACATAGAAAAACAAGTGCTATACACAAAGCTATGTCATATATGCATATGTATGCGAAGTTATTTGCATATATATATATATATATATATATATATATATATATATATATATGTATTCACATCATGTCCATTGATGTGTTTCCCTCTTCAAGTTTTCTTCCCTCCCTCCCACTCCCTGAATTAGGTCTCCTTCCTCACTCCACTAAGGTTTATCCTCCTTTGTCTGTAGTCCCTCCTGGGTCCCAATTTCTCCCTCGATTCCATATATGATGGAAAACATCTGATTTTTCACTTTTAATGACTGACTAACCTCACTTTGCATAATATTCTCCAGCCCTACCGATTTTCTTGCAAATGACAATAATTTTGTTCATTTTTAATGACTGAGTAGAATTCCATTATCTTAATGTCCCATAATTTTGTAATAACATCCCATCTGTTTATGGATACCTGTTCTAGTTCCATAGTTTGGTAATTGTGAATTGAGCAGCTATAAAAATAGATATGCATGCACTACTAGGTAGTCTGGTTTCAATTCTTTTGTGTAGATACCCAGGAGCGGTATAGCTCCATCATATGATACATTTATTCTCATTCTTCTGAGGACCCTCCACATTATTTTCCATAATGGTTGCACTAGTTTTCAATCCCAATAATGTATCAGAGTTGCTACTTCTCCACATTCTTGTCAGACTTTGCAGTTACTTGAAGAGGGCCAACATGTCAACTTGTAGGTATGGGTTAAAAACTTTCTCAATAAGACACTAAAGGCAGGAGAAACTAAAACAAGAATAAATATGTTGAATTACATTAGACTAAAGAGCTTCTGTGTGGCAAAGAAAACTATCAGTAACTTTAAGAGAGAGCCAACAGAATGGGAGAAGATCGTTACTAGCTACTCCTCTGATAGAGGACTAATATGCGCAATAAACAAAGAACTTCAAAAACTTTACTGCAAAAAAAGTAATGCAATAAAAATGGGCTAGTGAACTAAATAGATGTGTCACAAAAGAAGAAATACAAATAACAAAAATATATAAAAAATGTTAAACATCATTAGCAATGAGAGAGATGCAGAGATGCAAATCAAAACTACCCTGAGATTTCATCTAATCCCAACTAGAAAGGCAATCATTAAAAACAATAACGTTATGTTGGGCGTGGTGGCACATGCTTGTAATACCTGCACTTGGGAGGCGGAGACAGGAGGATCTCGCAGGTTCGAAGCCAGCCAACCTGGCTTAAGAGACCCTGTTTCCAAATTTAAAAAAAGTATAAAATAGGTCTGGGACTGTAGCTCAGAGGTAGAAGGGTTTCCAGGAACCCCAGTACCACCAAAAAACAAACAAACAAACAAAAAATAATAATAATGTAAATAATGTATAACATTTTTAAAATGGTACATCAGAGAAAATTTGGAGAATGGCTTGTGTGTGTATTCATTTGTTAATTCCTTTTTTGCTTGAGTCCAAATCTGTAGACCCCTTTCTGAACTTGTTTAGCCTCTTCAAATAAGGATCATCGGGTAAGCTGGCTGTGGGTGGTGTAGATGCCAATGCTAGAGATAGCTCGAGCTCCAACTCTGCCATACACCTAATGTGTGTTTCCTTGTTGATGTTTGCATTTGATAAGCCAGTGACATTTTGGCTTAATTACAGTAACTTTTCTATGTGAGTGGGAGAGGGATGCTCTTTTAACTGAACCAAGTCAGGCAGCCCATGAAATTTCAGTATTTTTGAATAATCTTTAAAAACAGCTTTGTGTTTTCTCCCTTGCAAACTCTATCAAGTATGAAGCCTTTCCAGAGATTTCCCACAGACACACAATCATCTCTCACTGGAATGTGCTTCTGTAGGCCCTTCATTTTGACTTCACTCTCGCTGCTCCTTCATCGAGCAGCCCTCTCTCTGCTCTCTGCTTACTCATGGTCTGGTTTGGTGATGCAGACATCCCAGGTTTGTCAAAGACACTTGTGTTTCTTTTTGTTGTTCTTTAACCTTTGGATGATGAAAGAATATAAATGTATTTACTCCCCTATCTTAAATTTTGAAACAATTAATAAGAAGAGTTGAGGATAAAAAAGAAATGGATATAAATGTCTTCACAATCTTGAAATGAACAGTTAGAAGTGAGAATAAGGATCAGAACTTATAAGGCTTAATTTGAAGGTTACCAACTGTATATTAGATATGAGTTGATAATGACAAACCTGGAAGACATCCCACCACTTTCAGGATTTCTGCCACAATTACATTTGTTTTAAATTTATATCAATTTCTTATATTTGTTTCTCTAGATATTGAATAAAATACCCAATAGAAACCTAAGAAAGTTAGCTACAGGTTAGTTGATATAAGATTTGAAGAACTGGGTTCAAGTATCAATATTTTTATTATTTAAACATGCTATCTTATTGTGTTTCATCTTTTGATCTCAGTTTCATTTACTGGATGTAGAGAATGTGGCAGAGAGCATCTTCTTAAATGTCATTTCTAGAAATCTGACCATTTTTATACTTTGTACATTTTCATTATAAAACCTGCAATGTGTCTTTTCTTCTTGATTCTTATGAAATAATCTGAGAGGATTTATTCAAGACTAAAAAACTTCATAATTTTAGATTAGAACACTAATAACCTTCACATTTTCAATGTTTTAGCATTATTGACTTCCTTTTTAAATTCTGAAACATTTATTCTTGGTCGCTTCTTTTCAATATTCTTTGTAGATGTCTTTGATATCTTTATCAAATTCTCAAAGCTCTTTAGCTATTTTCATATTAAATAGGACACTAAAATTTACTCTCTAGTCTCCTTGGTTTCTGCTACTCTTATCTACCCTAATGTTCCAAACTAAAGTTCTATCATCCAATTCTCTGATATGCTCAAGGTATGTATTTATGTATGTATGTATGTATGTATGTATGTATGTATGTATCTATCTATCTATCTATCTATCTATCATCTATCTATCTACCTATCTATCTATATGCTATTTCTCTGAATATAGCCAAACATGTCTATACAACTCATATTTATCCTGACCAGAGTACATCATTTCATAATTACCTCCACCCACAAACACATAATTTCTCATACTTGTTACTCTATCTTGTCTCCCTGCCTTCTAACTTCTCTAAAGCAACTTTTATACTGGGCAGTTTTTATGCTCTAAACTTTTACAAATGTGACTTATTTAAAATCATTCTATGCCTTGGAATAAATTTTAGTGTATAGTTTATATACTTTAGATTATTATAGAGAATTTTTTTCTTTTTACCTTTCAATTAACCATAAGCAGTTGCATGCTGCTTAAATTAATAATCACCTCGCCTTATTCCCCCAAATACTTGTTAATATAAGCCTGCAAATAGTACTTTACTTTCCAAATGTAACCTCTCTTTCATTTTTCTGTGTCACAATATATTTTGTTATACATGATATTATTATTAACCTTTTAAATTCAGCACAGATATCATCCACCCAAAGAATATTTTTTAATTCCTTTTCTACTTTAGAAATTTTTATGAGCTTTATAAAAAGCTGTATAAGCCTCTTTTTTGTAACATGAACCTCACTGTATTGCAAATTTATGTACTTTCCCTCAATTTTATAGACATAATCTTTCATGATATACTTATAAATTTTTTGTACTCACAGAATTATTCTTAGCACATAGTAATTATTCAATGGAAAATCCTCAAAGAAAGAAATTAATAAAAGGGTAACTATCTACAATTTGAATCATGGGTTTTCTATTACCAAATCTAAAATTGTTTTCCATTTAAAATCCTATTTATCTCCAAAATATATTTTGACACTGATAAAATGACTATGAAAATATTTAGCATATAGATATATACATTACAAACAAATTAATAAAATCATCTATTGACAGAGAATTATGTAGTTATTTGAAGCTTGATCTACAAATTCAGAGATAAAATATCATTATTTTCTATTTTTGCTTGAGTGTGCCTTTCAGAAAAATTATGTCAAATATTCTAAACTTCAGATGTTTTCTATATAAATTTAAATATTACTAGTCATCTTGTCTTCTCAGATGGTATATATTAACAAAAAACTCTATAAATATTAGGTATTATAGATGATTAACTTTTTAAACATCTCATGTAAACCATTCCAAACAATATAAATTCAAATAGTATTTTGTAAATGATTGAGCATAGACTTCAGATACCATCAAACTTATTACAAACTGTGTTTGACCAAAACATTCAGTCTTTAAATCTCTACATTTTCATGTGCAAGTGGAAATGGAAATGCCAGTGCTAAGTGTTTCTCAGAAATGTGTGGGGGGAAAGAAATATTTCTGAGACATTGTTTAAAGCAGTGAACTTCAGTGTAGGAAAAATGTAATATTGCTATCTTCATAAACTTAAAATGCAATACAAATATGGGAATATAGAGGAAAATGCCTTGAGACCTTCCTTAGCAATAAAAAAAATTAACAATTTATTTTTCCATTGGAAAGATAATTTTCATTTGGCTTTTAGCCACCATGCTCTGAACTTCATAGACCCCAACCTCACATGGACTGAATCCAAAATGTACCATAACTGATTAAATAAATCTTCCTTCCTCTAAATTATGTGGTCAGTTCTTCTGGACTATGACAGTGAGAATGTTGACTTAGACAAATATTAAATTCCAAAATGGAATTAACAGTGGATTAAACTGATCAGTATGCTTCTTATGAGAAAGTACTAAAGTTCTATTTTTTTATTTTATAATTCTTAAATTGGTAATATCATATTAGGCTTAAAGGGTCAAATCCTGGGCTGTTGTACAGGGTGGAGAATAAATAGATATAGAAGAAATTCTTTATTGACTAAGAAGAATTGCTAGTAAACTACCAAGATCATTCCTCAGAGACATAGAAAAATCAGTCCTTAAATTTATCTGGAATAACAAAAAGGCCAGAATAGCCAAGGTAGTTCTCAGCAACAAAAACCATCCAGAAGGAATCACAATACCTGACATAAAAATATACTACAAAGCCATTGTAATAAAAATAGCATGGTACTGGCAAAAAATTAAATACACACACACACACACACACACACACACACACACACACACACACACAAACAGATACATAGACCAATGGAGCAGAATAGAAGACGCAGAAAGAAGTCCACACGCTTTCAGCCAATTGATTTTTGACAAAGGGGCCAAAAACATACACTGGAAAAAAGATAGCCTCTTCAACAAATGGTGTTGGCAAAACTGGTAAACCATATGCAGAAAAATGGAAAATAATCCCACTTTCTCACCCTGTACAAAAGTCGACTCAAGATGGATCAAAATCCTGGAAATCAAACCAGAGACCTTGAAGCTCCTTGAAGAGGGCATAGGTCCAACACTACAACACATAGGCTCAGATAAACACTTTCTCAACAAGACCCCAAAGGCACAACAAATTAAAAAGCAAATCAATACGTGGGATTGCATGACACTGAAGAGCTTCTGTTCAGCAAAGGAAACTATCACGAACCTCAATCGAGAGCCAACAGAATGGGAGAAGATTTTTGCCACCTACACCACCGACAGAGGACTAATATCTAGAATATACAGAGAACTCAAGAAACTCAACACTAAAAAACAAAGCATCCAATAACAAAATGGGCAAATGAACTAAATAGACACTTCACAAAAGAAAAATTAAAATGGCCAATAAATGCATGAAAAAATCCTCAACATCACTGCCAATCAGAGAGATGCAAATCAAAACTACCCTGAGATTTTACCTAACTCCAACTAGAGTCAAACCAGAGACCTTGAAGCTCCTTGAAGAGGGCATAGGTCCAACACTGTAACACAAAGGCACAGATAAACACTTTCTCAACAAGACCCCAAAGGCACAACAAATTAAAAGGAAAATCAATACGTGGGATTGCATGAAACTGAAGAGCTTCTGTTCAGCAAAGGAAACTATCAAGAACCTCAATCGAGAGCCAACAGAATGGGAGATTTTTGCCACCTATACAACTGATAGAGGACTAATATCTAGAATATACAGAGAACTCAAGAAACTCAACATTAAGAAAATAAACCATCTAATAATGAAATGGACAAGCAAACTAAATAGACACTTCACAAAAGAAGAAATTCAAATGGTCAATAAATGCATAAAAAATGCTCAACATCATTGGCAATCAGAGAGGTGCAAATCAAAACTACCTTGAGATTTCACCTAACTCCAACTAGAATGGCAATCATTCAAAACACAAGCAAAAACAAATGCTGGCGAGGATGTGGAGAAGTGGGAACTCTTAAGACATTGTTGGTGGGATTGCAAATTAGTGCAACCACTTTGGAAAACAGTATGGAGAATCCTCAGAAGAATGGGAACAAATCTACCATTTGATCCAGCAATAGAACTTCTGGGTATCTACCCAAAAGAAAAGAAACCAAACTACCAAACTAATGCATGTGTATCTATTTTCATAGCTGCACAATTCACCATAGCCAAACTATGGAAGCAGCCAAGATGTCCATCAATAGATGAATGGATTACAAAACTATGGAATATGTACACAATGGAATTTTACTCAGCCATTAAAAAAGCTCAATTACATCATTTTCAGGGAAATGGATGGAACTGTAGGACATTATGCTAAGTGAGATTAGTCAGTCACAAAAAGTAAGAAAGCAGATGCTTGCCCTAATATGTGAGAGTTAGGGAGAAATGGGTCATAGGAGGAACTCTAGATGAAAAAGGAAATCCTATAGAGGAGCAAACAAGGCAACCTAAAGGAGGAGAAAGGAGGGGGGAAGAGGAAAATCTTTAAGACACACAATGTACTTAAACATATCGAAGACAACCACTAAGCCAAGCAAGGGAAGGAGGGGTGGGGAGGGAATGGGGTGGGAATTGGGTAGGAGTTAAAGCAGTGATTTGTACATGTATGTCCACACAAGTTTTTTACCACAATATGATGTATGAATATAATACACCAATAAAAAAATTTAAAAAAGAAGAATTGCTAGCATATTTTTGTTCAAGCCTGCACAGGCACCAAAGAGCACATGGGCTGAGGCTCACCTGATTTCTATTATACTTTCCAGGAGTCAAGTGTTATTTTCACATTTTGATGTGACTGACAAAAAAAGTACAATATTTCCAACATATGAAAACCGTTTTAAGAATTTTGCTAACCAGTTATGCATATTATTTTTTAATTGACTATGACTGCTTTTACACTACAATGGCAATGTTAAGATCTGTGGCAGATACCATATGGCTTTCAGAATTTAAATACTTATTATTTGGCACCTTACGGGAAGAAAACAAAACAAAATAAAACTGCTGTACCATTATCCCAAGCATTTCTGGGCCTAATGTAAACTTGCCTACATTTATTTGATTATAAACAACAAGCCCTTCTAGAAATATTTGTAACTGGAATGTTTCCCAAAAATTAATACAGTAAATACTTCGTCCCCAAGCAGCAATGTCCATAAAGTAACTGGGTAATGTGTGCTTCAACTCATCAGTGTATTCATATGTTTGATGCATTAATAATATAAATGGACTCCAGGGAGGTGGTGGAAACTATAGGCAGGTCAAGCATAGAAGCATAGCCTTGGGAATTATATCTTGACCCTGGTCCCTTTCTCTCTCCTCTACTTTTTCCTGTCTGCCCCGAGCTTAGCTTTCTTCTGTCATGGTCTTCTTTTATGATATTCTTCCTCACCTCAGATTTAAAGCAGTAGAGCCAACAGAAATATGGAATAAAACCTCTCAAAACCTGATTATAAAATAAATATTTCTTCCCAAAAGTTGTCCGTGTCAGGTATTTTGATCATAGAGACATAAGCTAAGCAGCAAACTCTTGATTCTTTATTAACCCTATATGATAAAGCTACTGAAAAAAATGGAAAAACATAGTATTGGAGGAAAACTTTAAGTTTATTTAAAATGTATGATTTATTGAGTAATACATTCTGAAAGATTAGATATTCATACCTTTATAAAAACTACACTTTTTGAATTTGAATAATTAAGATATGCTGTTTTTCTATAACTCAGTAGAGAATATATTTTAATAACTAAGCTGTACTTTAAAATACTGTGTATACTGCATATATTAAATTAGGTCACATTTAATTGATTATATTGTTAATGCTTTCTATATTTTTACTGATTTTATATATGCTAGGTCTACTGGTTGCTGAAAGAAAGGTGTTGAACTCAACAAGTATACTTATTTACGGCTCCTCCAACTGTTTTCAATAAAAATTTGTAGCTTACAATGCATAAGAATCTTACATTCAATATGTATCTAAACATGTTTTTAAATATATTGTGTTAGATTTCATTTGTAGACTGTTATTGCTTGTGCATGTAAGTGGTGATTTGTGTGTATTGATCATGCATCAATACATAAGTGTGTGTGTGTGTGTGTGTGTGTGTGTGTGTGTGTGATCCTAGTACCTCATACTTTTTTCTTACTTGAAAATAGGATTTTTGTAGTACTAATCAAGATAAAATTAGTTCTTATGGTGATCCCTAATCCCAACCGTTGGCGTCTTTAAAAAAAGAAGAAAATCACACATACATAGAGAATGTCGTGTGAATACTAAGACAATATTCTGGGTATCTACAATCCAAGTTAAAAAAAAATCCTCAGAAAATCACCAAAAGCTAGGAGAGAGTTGTGGAGTGTATTCTCTCTCATAGCACTTGGAATTGCAAACTTTGCTGACATCTTGACATTATACTTCTGTCTTCCATCACTATGAGACAAAGTCTGTGGTAAAGACATCCAAGTGTGGTGCTATGGAGGGCAGCCATACAAATATCATACAGGTTTACTAGAAGAATTTTAGAACAGTGTAAAAGTTTAATGTTACATAAAGAAAAAGACTGATAAATCAATATCTCATAAAATAGGAACCAAGAGAGGAGAAAAATGAAAACAGAAAAAGTGGAAGGCATAGAGTAAAAACCTAACAAACTCAATATAATCCTTGCCCTATTTTTTATTCTTTATTTTGAAACAGGGTCTCCCTAAGTTGCAGAGGGCATCACTAAGTAGGTGAGGCTGTCCACAAACCATGATTCTCCAGTCTCAGCCTCCCAAATACTAGGATAACAAGCGGGCACCACTACGTTCAGCTCAAAATTAATATTTGTTTGTTTCAAAGAACCCATCAAGAATGTGAAAAGATGTCAGGTATGATGGCACATGTTTGTAATCCCAGCATTTGTGAGGCTGAGACAGGAGGATGGCAGTTCAAGCCCAGCCTATGCTACTTAGTAAGGCCCTTTGCAACTCTTTGAATCTATTTCAAAATAAATAATAAAAATTAAGGCTGGGGGTGTAGCTCAGAAGTAGAATATTTCTGGGTTCCATTCCCAGAATGACACACACACACACAAAAACAATGTAAAAGTTAACGTACAAATTGTTACAAAATACTTGTAAATATATTTTATAAAAGCCTCTATTCAAATTATCTAATAAATTTATTACAATAAAAAAGCAAATAACCCACTTAAAATAAGTAAATTATTTAAAGAATTTTTTTCAAAAGAGATATATAGATGGCCAATAAGCATATATAATTGTTTTGATATTATAACTTATTAAAGAAATGTGAATCAAAACCATAATGGACTACCACTTCAAACCAGACAACAATGTGTTAGAAAAACATAGAGGAACAAGACCATTCATTACCCACTGGTAAAAAGGTAAAATGGTGAAACCACTTTGAAAAAGGCTTTAGCAGTTTCTAAAAATTTAAATATAAAGTTATTATATAACATACTAATTTTAACATAAGGTATATTCCCAAGAATAGTGAAAGTAGACATCCACAAAAAATATATACATGAATATTCATAGGTCAAATGTCTATTAATTGATGAATGCGTAAGTAGATGTGATAGATTCATGCAATTAATCAGAAGAAAAGAAGAAAAATTTGCTGATATATTTTACAATGCAAATAGATCTTGGATATATTTTTCAAGTGAAAAATTTCAGGCAAAATGTGCCACATATTGTATGATTTTTGTTATATAAAATATCCAAAATAGGGTTAGAGAGAAAAAAAATGGTTTCTAGGAGTTAGAAAAACAAAGAAAGTAGAGTTTAAATACAGTTCTGGAAAAAAAATAGTGGCAATTAGCCCAGCGTGGTGGCACACGCTTGTAATCTCAGCATTTGAGAGGCTGAGATCAGAGGATAGCGGTTTGCAGACAGCCTCAGCTATGTAGTGAGGCCCTTTGCAACTTAGTGAGACCCTGTTTCAAAATAAAGAATAAAAAATAGGGCAGGGGTTATAGGTTGGAGGTCAAATGCCTCTGGGTTCCAGACCCGCAAAAAAAAAAAAAAAAAAAAAAAAAAATGGCAATTACTGGATAGGATAATGTTTTAGTGTTTTTTGTTTTTAAACAAATGTACTGTATCTTTTTATGTGTGTATATGTGATCCAGGGGATTGAACCCAGGAAAATTCTATTTCTGAGCTAAATGCCATCTTTCTTTTAACTTTTTGTTTTGGAACAGGATCTCACTAAGTTGCTGAGGGACTCTATAAGTTGCTGAAGCTGATCTTGAACCTACATTTCCACTAAGTCTTCCAAGTCCTGGGATAATATTATGCAACACCATACACAGGTGTACTGTATTATTTATTTTTATTTTTGTACTGTACTGGGGATGGAACTCAGGGACATTCTACCTCCTAGCTATACCCACAGCACTATTTTGTATTCTTTATTTTGAAACAGGGTATCACTAATTTGTGGAGAGTTTCAATAAGTAGCCTCACTTAGAAGACCCAACAAACTCAACCAAAAGCATATACATTTGATCAACAAATTCATGTAAGTGTATGAACACAAAATGAATTTTAAAGAATCAGAAGCTTTGCTGGATGTAGTGGCAAACACTTATAATCCCCATGCTTCAGAGGCTGAGACAGGAGGATTGTGCAGGTTCAAAGCAAGCCTCAGCTACATAGTGAGGCTCTCAGCAACTTAGCAAGACCCTGTTTCCAAATAAAATATAATATAGGTCTGGGAGTGTAGCCCGGAGGTAGAAGGCTTCTGGGTTCCATCCCCAGTATAAATAAAATAAAATAAAATAAAAAACTAAAAAACTAGAAGCTTTCTTATATGCCAACTATAAATCTACTAAAAAAAGAAATCCAGAAAACTCTTCCATTTATAGTATTCCACAAAAATACTAAGAAATAAATCTAACCAGGGGGTAAAATAACTCTACAAGGAAAATTATAAACCAATGATTAAAGAAATCAAAGAAGACCTTAGGAGATGGAAAGATCTTCCATGCTCTTGGACAGGCAGAATAAATATTATCAAAATGGCCATGTATTCTGGAATCTACAGATTCAATGCAATACCCAATAAATTACCAAGGTCAATCCTCACAGACAAAGATAAAAAGTCTTAAATTTAATTGAAACAATAAAAAAAACACAGAATAGTCAAAATTGTTCTTAGCAGCAAGAATCATGCAGGAGGCATCACAATATCTGACTTCAAACTGTACTTTAAAGCAATATTAATAACAAAAGCATGACACATAAACCAATAGAGCAGAAGAGAAGGAAATACACACACTTACAATTTTTGACAAAGAGACCAAAAACATACACTGAAAAAAAGATAACCTTTTCAATAAATGATGTTGGAAAAACTGGTTAACCATATGCAAAAAAATGGAAATAAACCCCACTTTCTCACCCTGCACAAGAGCCAATTCAAGATGAATCAAAGAGTTAGAAATCAGGCCAGGCTGATTTCTAATCACTTGTAATTAGAGGTGCACACTTGTAATCCCCATGCTTGGGAGGCAGAGACAGGAAGATTGCGCAGATTCGAAGCCAGCCTCACTGGCTTAAGGGACCCTGTTTCCAAAAATAAAAAATATAAAATAGGTCTGGGAGTGTAGCCTGGAAGTAGAAGGGCTTTCAGGAACCCCAGTGCCACCAGAAAAAAAAAAAAAGACTTAGAAATCAGACCAGAGAACGTGAAGATAGCATAAGTCCAACACAGCAGCACATAGGCATAGGTAAAAACTTTCCCAACAAGATCCCAGTGACACAAGAAACTAAAAGGAAGATCAAGAAGTGGGTTGATTAAATTGAAGAGCTTTTGACAGCAAAGGAAACTATCAAGAACCTCAACAACAAGAGCTGACAGCATGGGAGAAAATGTTTGCCAACTCTTCCTTCTATGGAGGAGTAATAACTAGAATATACAGAAAACTCAAGAAACTCAGCACTAAGAAAACAAATAACCCAATCAAAACATGGGCAAGTGAACTAAATAGACCACCAAAGAAGAGATTCAAATGGCCAATGAATGTATTAAAAATGTTCAATATCATTAAATTAGAAAGATGTAAGTAAAGCTATTCTGAGATTTCACCTATATGAACTATTGTAAAACACTATAGGCTGGATGGCTTACAAACTACAGAGATTCAGATGGAGTGTGTTGGGGCATCTTTATAATTTCAATATTTTGGAGGCTAAGACAGAAGAATTATAGATTAAAGGCCAACATGATGTCAGCAGATTTATCTTGGTAAAATCTGATTTCTAGATGGCTGCTTTCAATATCTTTACATGGCATAGGTGCAAGAGATCTCACTAGGAATTATTTTATAATAGCATTATTCACATTCATTAGGTCTCCACCCTCATAACCTAATTACTCCAAGGGCGCCATCTTCCTTTTGCTACCATTAGCTTGGAAATTAGAATTTCATCATAAAATATAGAAAGGACACATGTAGACCACAACAGCATATATATTCATATATATGATCATATTACTATTCCTTTTATATTGTGGCCATTAAGGTCTCATCTTAAAATGAGAAGGAAATTTAGTAGGCAACCTACTTTATTTAGTATAAAAAGACAGCAAGTTTCTCCTGCCTACTCCCAATCTTTTAATGATCTTAGGATACTTAACCTTACAGAAAACATTTTAATGGCTGGAAAATACTCAAAGTGATCATTATAACTTATTTCTTGTTATCCATGTTTAATATTATTATTTGGTAAAAAATTATTAGTTACTTCTATTTTAAAATGTATATAAAATTGTTTGTCTTTTTGAGTTGTTCAAAGCAAGAGAACTTTAAATAATTACCTCTGCTATTGAAAAGTAAATTCCCTTTATGAGAATGGTTTACTGCAATGTGACTTTTACAAGAATAGTATAATGCTGTGTACTTCAGTTTGATTTTCTGATGCATAACAAATTATTCCTCTAAGTGAATAGTGACCCAAACTCTTTAAAGATATTTGTATATTATCTTATATTGCACACTCACAATTTATTCAACAACTTGGGATTGAACCCAGAAACATTCTCCCTCAAAGCTACAACCCCCAGCCTGATTTTTGAAACAAGGTCTCACTAAATTGTGGAGAGCCTTCTTACATAGCTGAGGCTGGCCACAAACCCAGATTATCCTGTTTCTGCCTTCCAAGTACTGGATTACAAGCATGTACCACCATGCTCAGCTTATAGCACTTTTTCTGATTCATATTTCAGAGGACTTTTGTCTATTAATATTCCTAGTTGGGCATGGTGGAACAGACTTATAATCCCCATGCTTGGGAGGCAGAGACAGGAGGATCGTGCAGGTTCGAAGCCAGCCTCACTAGCTTAAGATAACCTGTTTCCAAATAAAAAGTATAATATAGGTCTGGGAGTGTAGACCGGACATAGAAGGGATTCTAGGAACATACATGCAAATATATACATATATATATATATTTGCATATGGGTTTTTAATTTCTTTCTACAATTAATCTGTTTATATACAGAGAGGAAATGTATTCTATTTTAATTAGTTAATTATTTAATTCTTTATAAAATAATATTGGCAGCAAACAATTACACTATACAGTACTGAGGAGAATACCTAATACCTACACTTCACAAAAGCAATGGTAAATAAGATAATTCAGTTTGTTGCATTGATGAATATTTTATTTTTTTGGTGGTACTGGGGTTCCTGGAAGCCCTTCTACCTCCGGGCTACACTCCCAGACCTATTTTTACATTTTTATTTGGAAACAGGGTCTCCTAAGCCAGCGCCCGTGGCTGGCTTCAAACCTGAGCGATCCTCCTGTCTCTGCCTCCCAAGCGCGGGGATTACAAGCGTGCGCCACCACGCCCGGCTTGTTGATGAATATTTTAATGGACTAGTTTTTATCTTTAAAATGTTTAAAAATAAATTTAAATATGTAAAGTTATATTCATTTTCCAGAGTTTAGATATAATGCAGAATATTAAAACATCAAAAAAATTAATATAAATTTTAGTTTTTGTGAGTATTCTATTTTTCAGAAAATGTCTTGTAAAATAACTATTATAAGATCTACTTTTCAATATGGTTGTCTTGTGTAGATATTAAAGCAAATATTTTAAAATTTAAAAATATAAATCATAGACTATGTTAAATTGTTTTGGACCAAAGCAAACTGACATATGTCCCCACTTAACCCATCATTTAAAATTATGGTAAACAAATTACCTCATACTTTATAATTTTTCTAAAAGTTTGAGCAGTTTTGTTTTTCTGATTTTTGTTAAAGTTATAAAAATTTTTCATTAAAATTGCTTCATATAATAGTAGACAAATTTGCTTTGGTACTGTCCATACTAAGAAAAAATTAAAAGAAACAATTTAATTGTTTTAAAAACAATTCTGTATTTAAAAAAATTACAGATATGGTTTATGGTGGTCAACATTTGTAATCCTAGTACTTGGGAATCTGTGACAGGAGGATCCCAGGTTTCAGGCCAACTTTAGTAACTTATTAATATACTATTTCAAAATAAACAAAGAATAAAAAAAGCTGAATATGCCCCTGGGTTGAAACTCCAATACAAACAAAAATAAATTAAAAAAAACACTACAACTATAATGTGTATTGTCTTGATTGTATGAAATGAAGTAGAAGAAAAGAGCAAACATTATTTTAGATTTTAGTGTATTCTAAAATTATAAAGCTTTTACCTGCAAGAACTGTTTTTATAATAAGATAATGATAGTACTATAACATAATTATAGGAACATATTCCTATTATGAGTGATTCAATTTAGAAAACAGTTGAATGAGTCAATTACCAAAATGCCCCATAAAAAAGCTTAGATTTTATAAGTTTTAGAATATGCATGCACACACAGGCAAAAGCAAATACATACTTATTTGTAAATAGGAAAGAATAATGCCCCCAAATGAAAGGTACATAAGTCTTTTTTTTTTTTTTTTTTTTTTTTGTGGTACTGAGGGTGGAACTCAGAGGCTTTCTACCTGCTGGCTATACTCCCGGACCTATTTTATATTTTTATTTGGAAACACTGCCTCACTAAGTTGCTTAGAGCCTCACTAAGTAGCTGAGGCTGGCTTTGAACCTGTACGATCCTCCTGTCTCAGACTCGGGCTTTTTATCTTATAGAAAATTAGGCTTTTTATCTTAAAGAAAATGAAAGGCTGATATCACAATAGACACTTTAAAGATAAGTCTATTATATAATTTTTGGACCAAAAGAGTTCTAATCATTAAAGTGGGAATTAAAATGGAAAAAAATGAAAGCATTAAAAATATTCTGGCATGTTATTATTCTGTTATTCCATGTATTGATTTAAAAATTCTAATAATTTGTTACAAATTCTGTAAGTAGGTAAGCATGATGAACCAGAATTTAACAAATCAGAAAATATTCTAAATTTATTCTTATATGAATACTAATATGTCTAAACAAGAAACAGTTTCAATAGTTTGAATACTAAAACTCAATTATTTTTTATTGAAAGAGTATAAAATTACTGGAATTTGAGGAAGTACAAAGTTTCATTTTGCCCTATTAGCAAATTCTCAGGCAGTAAATTAAATTGCTGCTGACTAAAAATGTAAGAGAAATATGTAAGACATTTATCATGAGAAATTAAGGACATAAATTTATAAATATTACCTCATTCCTTATTTTGAAAACTCCCTAACAATCTTTGATTATCAAATAATAGTAACAAAAATAGTGCATGAAGTTTAAGACCCAATGATATTCATCATATAATACAATCTCTCACCATATTATTTCCAAAACTTAGATTATTTTAAATGGCAAATCCCTCTCTTGTCTTAGGAAACTTTCAACTACTTTGTCTCCTTAGGCAACTCTCACAGACAATGAATAATTTACTAATAATTGTAATTAAGAACTGAATAGGAGCCCCACAGCCTGTGTAAGCTAGAAAGCAGTCTTTGCTAATTATCTGTTGCATCAACTTGCCATCTGAAATAATTCTAAGTAACTTTAGAAAAATATGTATACAATTAGCAATCCAGATCAAATATGTTAATCAAAAATATGTTTAAGATATTACCTATTCTATAACTATCATTTATGTTTTGCTAATAATTATGTCTATATTCCTGCTTTCAAACAACTATCATTAATTATTAATAGGAAAAACACTAATCATGATATTTAGGTAATAAAATAACAATTTTTGACTTCTGGGGAGGTGCAACCTAGGGAAGCAGGATATATCTGTCCTGCTGACACTTGGTTTCTATTGCTGTGAAAATAGCATTCTGGGAGGCGGAGACAGGATCTCAAAGGTTCAAAGCCAGCTTTGCTGGCTTAAGAGACCCTGTTTCCATATAAAAAAGTATAAAAACAGGTCTGGGAGTGTAGCCCATGGGAATGTAGCTGGAGGCAGAAGGGCTTCCAGGAACCCCAGTACCAACAAAAGAAGAAGAAGAAGAAGAAGAAGAGGAGGAGGAGGAGGAGGAGGAGGAGGAGGAGGAGGAGGAGGAGGAGGAGGAGGAGAAAATTCATAGCACTGAATGTCCAAATAATAAGAGTAGAAAGTCACCAAATAATGTAATGACACACCGCCAAGCCCTTGAAAAACAGGAGCAGTCTAGCCCCAAAGCCATTAGAAGACAGAAAATAATTAAAATCAGAAATCAATGAAGTAGAGAATAAAAAACAATTCAGTAAATCAACAAAATCAAGAGCTAGTTTCTTGAAAAAATAACAAGATGGATAAACTACTACGCAACTTAACCAAAAACAATAGAGAATAAATCCAAACTAAAAAGATAAGAGATGAAAAATAAGATATTATCACTAAGAGGATAAAAATTTATAGGATTTTCAGAAGCTACTTTAAAAAACAATCCTGCAAAAATTAAAAAATCTAGAAGAAATTGGCAACTTTCTAGATAAATACAACCTTCCAAAACTGAGAAAAAAACTTATAGAAAATTTAAGATAATACCAATCAAAGAGCAAAAATTGAAGCAAAAATAAAGAGCCTACCATCAAACAAAAGCCCAGGACCAGATAGTTTCCCAAGTGAATATTATAAAAGCATTATAGAAGAATTAATACCAATACTTCTCAATATATTTTATGAAATAGAAAGAAATAGGACTCTCCCAAATATAATCTTTGAAACCAATGTTACATTAATACTATATCTAAATTTTTTAAACAAAATTTTTATTGAACATAAATGGTATACATTTAAACTATATTTGGTGCCCCTTCCCCCCACCCCCTCTTTATCTTCCCCCCTCCCACCAATGGTTGTCCAGGTTAACCATGTCATAGTCATAATTTTACACATATTCAGATGTAGACCCTCATTAATGAAGATCAGCCTTCCTCCTCTTTTATCTTTCCATTCAAACTTGGCTGATATTTCCCCTCCATTATCTGGAGTCCCACTGGTATCCTCTGTGTTTCCTAGTTTGGGCATATTAGGGGAAACATATGTACCTTCTCCTTCTGTGCTTGGCTGATCTCACTTAACATAATGTTCTCCAGGGCTTTCCATCTTCTTGCAAATGATATAATTTTGTTCTTCTTTATGGCTGAATAGAATTCCATTGTGTGTATTTCCCAAAGTTTTGCAACCCATTTATCTGTTGTTGGAGATCTGGGTTGGTTCCTTATTCGCAGATGACATGATCCTTTATCTGGAAGACCCAAAGAACTCAACCAAGAGACTGCTGGAGCTGATTGACAAATTCAGCAAAGTTGCAGGTTACAAAATCAACCTAAAGAAATCAGTGTCTTTTCTTTATGCCAGCAATGAATCCACAATGAAAGAAACAAAGAAAACAATTCCATTCACTATAACCTCAAAACCAATAAAATACCTAGGAATAAACCTAACCCAAGATGTAAAAGACCTCTACAACAAAAACTATAAAATATTAAAGAAAGAAATTGAAGAAGACCTTGGAAGATGGAAAGATCTCCCATGCTCATGGATAGGCAGAATAAATATCATCAAAATGGCCATTCTTCCAAAACTGATCTATAGATTCAATGCAATTCCCATTAAAATAGTATATCTAAATTTAAAAATGCACAGAGAAATAAAACTACAGGCTTATATGGGTGATGAACTTAGAAGCAAAACTGCAAAACAAAATTTTAGCAATGTGCATTCACAACCACATAAAAAAAATTATACACCATTACCAAATAGGATTTATCCCAGGGATGTAAGACTGGTTCAATATATGAATATGAATTCATGTAATTCATCATGTAACCAGAACCAAAGACAAAAATTATATGATCATTTCAATAGATGTTGAAAAAGCATTTGACAAAATCCAATGCCCATTTGTGATAAAAGCACTGTAGAAAAATTAGAATAAAAGGAAAATACCTCAATATCATAAAGACAATATACAACAGACCCACAGCCAACAGCATATTAAATGGGAAAAACCTGTGAGAATCCCCCCTGTAAACAGAAACAAGACAAGGATGTCCATTATTACCATATCTTTTCAACACATTACTTGAAACTCTAGCCAAAGTAATCAGGGTAGTAAAGAAAATCAAAGGAGTACAAATAATAAAAGAAAAACTAAAACTATATCTATTTGCAGATGACAAGATGATTATACTTAGAAGAAACAATGAACTCAACCAAAAGGCTTATAAAACTGATCAATAAATTCAGTAAAGTGTCTGGATAAAATCAATCTTAAAAATCAGAAGCTTTTCTGTATGCCAACCATAAATACTCTGTAAAAGAAATTCAAACAAAAACTTCAGTCAGTATATTCCACACACACAAAAAAAAAAATTCTTAGGAATAACCCTAACCAAGAAAGTAAAAGACCTCTATAAAAATTATAAAACACTGAAAAAGGAAGTCAAAGACCTTAGAAGATGGAAAGATGTTTTATATTCTTATATAGGCAGAATAAATATAATCAAATGGTCATTTGTCCAAAAGTGATCTACAGATTCAATGCAATACCCATTAAATTACCAAGGTCATTTCTCACAAACATGGAAAAATTAGTTTTTAAATTTATTTGGAACAACAAAAATCTTGGATAGCCAAAGTTCTCAGTAACAAAAACCATGAAGGAGTAATCAAAATATCTGGCTTCAAACTATATACTACAAAGTAATAGTAATAAAAATAGCATGATATTGGCACAAAACAATGGATCAGAATAAAAGACTCAAACAAATAAACACACTTACAGCCAATTGATTTTTGGCAAAGAGACCAAAAACATATACTGAAAAAAAAATATAGCCTCTTCAACAAATAATATTGGCAAAACTGGTTAACCATAAGCAGAAAAATGGAAATAAACCCCACTTTTTTTCCCTACACAGGAGTCAATTCAAGATGAACTAAAGACTTGGAAATCAGCCCAGAAATCTTGCACCTCCTTGAAGAGGTCAGAGGCCCAATATTGCAGCACATAGGCACAAGTAAAAACTTTCTCAACAAGACCACAATGACACAAGAAGCTAAAAGGTGAATCAATATGTGAGATTGCATTAAGCTAAAGAGATTCTGTATAGCAAAGAAAACTATCAGGAACCTCATCAGAGAGCCACAGAATGTGAGATTTTTGCCACCTACTTCTTCAATAAAGAACTAATATCTAGTATATATAAAGAAGTCAAGAAACTTAACACTAAGAAAACAAATAGCCAATAAAAATTGGGCAAATGAAATAAATAAATATTTCACAAAAGAAATTTAAATGGCCAATAAGTGCATTAAAAATGTTCAACTTTATGCTGGGCATGGAGGCACATGCTTGTAATCCCTGTGCTTGGGAGGCAGAGACTAGAGGATCATGCAGGTTCGAAGCCAGCATTGCTGGCTTAAGAGACCCTGTTTCCAAATAAAATAAAATAAAATAATAGGCGTTTGGGAGTATAGCCTGGAAGTAGAAGGGTTTCCAGATACCCCAGTACGACCAAAAAAGAAAAAGTCCAACTTCATTAGCAAACAGAGAGATGCAAATCAAACTACCTTGAGATTTTTCCTAACATCAACTAGGATGGCAATCATTAAAAACACAAACAACAACAAATGCTGGCGAGGATATGGAGAAGTGGAAACTCTAATACACTGTTTGTGGGTTTACAAATTAGTGCAACCGCTTTGGAAGACAGTATAGAGGATTATATAATTATCAAATACACGATTTAATTGTGACATTAACTCTTTTTAAATAACCAGTTGAGTTGATAATTTCTATTTATAAAATTTGATGTATTTGATAGGAAAAATCGCATTATTAACTAATAGAAGAAAATTTAGTTATAGGAAATCTTTATCTTGAATTATAATCTCTAAAATGTAAATTGTTAGTACCTTGAAAATTCTACATAAAAGTTCACTAATATACAAAGTTTACTGGCATTACCAGAATCAAAATTATAAAACACTGGAATAAGAAATTAAAGATCATAGAAGACGAAAAGATCAATCATGTTTTTGAACAGCAGAACAAATATTACCAAAATGGCCAATATAACAAAAGGAATATACAGATTCAATGTAATATCTATTAAAATACCAATGCCATCCTTCTTGGAAAAATAAAAACACATTTTGTAATTTATATGAAAAAACAAAAGATCCAGAATAATAATAAAGTAGAAATAATAATACCTAATTCAAATCATACTACAGATCTACACTAATAAATACAGCATGGTATGGGCACAAAACAAACAAAAGGAGCAATGGAACATAGAAAATACAGTAAGAAATACACACACATATAGCCTATTGATATTGGAAAAGGTGCCAAAAACATACACTGGAAGAATGCTAGCCTTTTTAAAAAATATGGTGAGAAAACTGATTATCCTTTTGCAGAAAAGTAGAAATCAATACCAATCTCTAATTCTGCACACTAGTCCTGGATTATAGTTTGGTAAATTAGACCAAAGACTTTGAAATTACCAGAGGAGGGCACATGACAAATATTCCAAAATATAAGCGCTAGTAGAAATTTCCCCAATAAGATTCTGAAAGCTTAGAAAATTAAAACAAAATCTCAAATTTTAATTGCATTAAAAATGTTTCTGTTTAGTAAATAAAACCATCAAGAATCCAAAGTTAGTGCTTACAGAATGGGAGATCTTTGCCAGCCACTCTTCTGATAGAGGATGAAAATCCAGAATATACAAAGAACTTTAAAATGTAAGACTATAGAAACAAATAAACTAATCAATACATAGGGAATTGAATAACATAGAGAGTTCCTAAAGAGAAAATATAAATAGACAATAAATATATTTAAACAATTTTAAATTATTAACAGTCAGGGAGATGCAAATCAAAACTACACTGACTCTCCCATCTAACCTTAATTAGAATGGCAATCATCAAGAAGAAAACCATAAATGCTGCTGAGGATTTGGGGAAATGACTCTTTTACACTGTTGGTGAGATTGTAAATTAGTGTAGCTGCTATGGAGATCAGTGTGTATCTCCTCAGAACATTAAGAATGGATCCATGATACAATCCTGCTATATCATTCCTGAATATCCTACATTCATATCTATGTTTATAGCAGCACAATTCACAATAGTTAAAGTATGGACTCAACCTAGGTGTTTATCAACAGATGAATACATTATAAAATGATGAGAAGTACACACAATAAAGCAATAAAGAACAAAATTGTGTCTTTTGCAGAAAAATGGATGGGCCTGGAGATTATTATGGTCTGTGAGATTAGCCAGTCACAGAAAATGAAGGGCTATATGTTTTTCTCATATGCTGAATCTAGGAAATAATTTGATACAAGAGGGACGTTAGAGAATGGAAAAGAAACTCCAGTGGAGTGATGGAGGGGGTCAAGGAAGGGTGGTGTTGGGGGAGACAGAACATCACTGAAGTAAACACTGCCACTGAACTATGTACATATGTAAAAATATCAATGCCAATCTCAATACTATTTATGTGGAGATGTGAGTGGGAAGCTCTCCAAGTACTGCATGTATGTATATATAAGTATATACGACATATTGATGTGAGATTACAATGTGCCATTATAAGCATAGAAATGTCCCAACATTTTGGGGGGGGAGTGTCTGGGGATGGAACCCAGGGGCATTCGACTTCCGAGCTATACCCCGGCCCTATCTTTTATTCTTTATTTTGAAACAGGGCCTCACAAAGTAGCTGAGGCTGGCTGCAAATTGCGATCCTCCAGTCTTAGCCTCCCGAATGCTGAGATTACAAGCGTGCGCCACCATGGCCAGCTAAAATGCCCCAACATTTTTATTGCAGAAAGTTTGTTCTTCATTTTACATATTAACAAAGACATATCTGAGGAACTCAGGAGGTTAAGAAGTACATTCTTGTACAAAGGCCTGACAGAAAATAGACATATTTTAGATAAAAATAATCCACTGAAGTTGTGAATTGACCAAAAATGCCTGTTCTTTCAAGAACTAAATGAGCGATGTGTGCGTGTATGCCTCTACTGTCTTGGACTCCATTAAGGTGTGTGAATACAATGCACCAATAAAAATTAAAAAAAAAAAAAACAGGTAAAATAAAATAATATTGCTAGAACAAATATGACAAGCCATAATGTCTTAAAGTCCCTAAAATTAGTGTTTCTACGAGTTCTATGAGCTCATTTGTAGTGTAACATGTTGTCTATTGAATGTTATCATTTTTCTGGAAATACCCAAAACACTTTAATTTTTAAGACACTGCAAAAACCTCAAACAGGGCATTATTATTATAACATTTGTTAGATTTTCACAATCTAGTTATTGCAAAGAAATATGGATAAATATTAATGGACAAAGTAAAAAAAAACTAGGAACATTAAGCAATGTAAAATTTAAAATAAAAAGTCATTCAATGCACTGACATTGAAAAAGAATAAATATACCTCTATATATTACATTCTAAAATGATGTTGCTTACTTATGGTTTGCATCCTGGATTCTACAATTAATTTAAAAAAAATCCATAAACATAAAATGTGTGCAACCTGCAAAGGGAATGCTATAAAAATTAACAATTAAATTACTTAAAATAAAGTAATAATATAGTTTTGAGTTATTTGCATCAATTATAATACTACTTATGTTTCAGTTGTTTAAGAATATGTGGTGTTTATGTTTTTTACTTTAAAAATATTTATAATTTATTGTGCTTATATTTATATGTTTGTGTGTATTGGGGGTAGAAGATTGAACCTCAGGCCAGCTACATATTTTAATTCTATTCATGGATTTTTATTTCAAATATATTTAGTATCTGTTTACAGAGAATGAGGAGATTTATTTGAACAGTTATAAGCAAAATCTACATTTTTATTTATCTGAGTGGACTGAATATAGTTGTAACATTTTTTTTATTATAACAATTTTTTTATTGAACATAAATAGTATACATTTACACTATATTTGGTGCCCTCTCCCCCGCGCCCCCATTCCCCCCCCCACCAATGGTTGTCCAGGTTAACCATGTCTTATTCATAATTTTACACATGTTCAAGTGTAGACCCTTATTAATCAAGACCGGCCTTCCTCCTCTCCTATCTTACCATCCAAACTTAGCTAGTATTTCCCCTTCAATATCTGGAGTCCCTCTGGTATTCTTTGTGTTTCCTAGTTTGGGCATATTAGAGGAAATATATGTATCTTCTTCTTCTGTGCTTGGCTGACCTCACTTAACATAATGTTCTCCAGGGCTTTCCATCTTCTTTCAAATGATATAATTTTGTTCTTCTTTATGGCTGAATAGAATTCCATTGTGTGTATTTCTCATAGTTTTGCTATCCATTCATCTGTTGATGGTGATCTGGGTTGGTTCCATATTTTGGCTATTACAAATTGTGCTGCTATGAACATAGGTATGCATATGTTGCTGTATTTCTCTGAATTCAACCCCTTTGGAAAGATACCCAGGAGTGGTATAGCTGGATCATATGGTGGATCTATTCCCACCTTTCTTAGGAATCTCCACACAGATCTCCATAGTGGTTGAACTAGTTTGCATTCCCACCAACAGTGTAAAAGAGTTCCTCTCTCCCCACATCCTCGCCAGAATTTGTTGTTATTTGATTTCTTTATGCTTGCTACTCTGACTGGGGTTAGATGGAATCTCAGTGTAGTTTTGATTTGCATCTCCCTGATGGCCAGTGATGAAGAACATCTTTTCATGTATCTATTAGCCCTTTGTATCTCTTCTTTTGTGATAGTTCATTTGCCCATTTCTTGATTGGGTTGTTTGTTTTGCTAGTGTAGAATCTTTTGAGCTCTTTGTATACTCTGGATATTAGCCCCCTATCAGAATGGTGGCTGGTAAAGATCCTTTCCCATTCTGTAGGTTTCCTCTTTAGGTTATTGATAGTTTCGTTTGATGAGAAGAAACTTTTTAGTTTGATGTTATCCCACTTGTTTATTCTTGCCTTAATTTCCTGAGCTTTGGAGGTTTTGTTGAGAAAGTTACTGCCTGTGCCAATATGTTGTAGTGTTGAACCTATGCTTTCCTCTACTAGCTTCACAGTCTCAGGTCTAATTTCTAAGTCTTTGATCCATCTTGAGTTGATTCCTGTGTTTGGTGAGATATAGGGGTTTAGATTCATCTTTCTACAAATGGTTAGCCAGTTCTCCCAGCACCACTTGTTGAAAAGGCTGTCTTTTCTCCAGCGTATGTGTTTGGCCCCTTTGTCAAAGATTAATTGACTAAAGATGTGTGGGTTTGTTTCTGTATCTTCTATTCTAATCCACTGGTCAGTATATCTGTTTTTGTGCCAGTACCATGCTGTTTTTACTACTATTGCTCTATAGTATAGTTTGAAGTCTGGGATTGTAATGCCTCCTGCGTGTTTCTTGTTATTGAGAATTGCTTTGGCTATTCTAGGTCTTTTCTTTCTCCATATGAATTTCATGATTGATTTTTCTAGGTCTCTGAAGAATGTCACTGGTATTTTAATGGGAATTGCATTGAACCTATAGATCAGTTTTGGCAGAATGGCCATTTTGATGATATTTATTCTGCCTATCCATGAGCACGGGAGATCTTTCCATCTTCCAAGGTCTTCTTCAATTTCTTTCTTTAATGTTTTATAGTTTTTGTTGTAGAGGTCTTTTACATCTTGGGTTAGGTTTATTCCTAGGTATTTTATTGGTTTTGAGGTTATAGTGAATGGAATTGTTGTTTTTATTTCTTTCATTGTGGATTCGTTGCTGGCATAAAGAAAAGCCACTGATTTCTTTAGGTTGATTTTGTAAGCTGCGACTTTGCTGAATTTGTCAATCAGGTCCAGAAGTCTTTTGGTTGAGTTCTTTGGGTCTTCCAGATAAAGGATCATGTCATCTGCGAATAAGGATAATTTTAATTCCTCTCTTCCTATGTGAATTCTTTTGATTTCCTTCTCTTGTCTGATTGCTGCAGCAAGAGTCTCAAGGACTATATTGAAAAGGAGTGGTGAAAGTGGGCATCCTTGTCTTGTTCCTGACTGTAGCAGAAATTCTTGCAGTTTTTCCCCATTCAATATAATGTTGGCTTTGGGTTTGCAGTATATTGCCTTAATGATGTTGAAGTACTTTCCTTCTATCCCAATTTTTTGCAGTGTTTTTAACATAAATGGGTGTTGGATTTTGTCGAATGCTTTTTCAGCATCTATTGCTATGATGATGTGGTTTTTGTTCTTGGTTCTATTTATGTGGTGAATAACATGTATTGATTTTCGTATGTTGAACCAGCCTTGTTTTTCTGGGATGAAACCGACTTTGTCATGATGTATTATTCTCTTGATATAGTTTTGAATGCGTATAGCTAGTATTTTGTTTAGAATTTTTGCATCTATGTTCATTAAGGATATTGGTCTGCAGTTTTTCTTTCTTGAAGTATCTTTATTTGGTTTGGGGATTAATGTGATACTGGCCTCATAGAAGGAATTTGGAAGAGTTCCATCTCTTTCGATTTCCCGGAACATGTTATGCAGTATTGGTATTAGTTGTTCACTGAAGGTTTTGTAGAATTCAGCTGGGAACCCATCTGGGCCTGGGCTTTTCTTTGGTGGAAGAATTCTTATTGCCATTTCTATTTCTTTGGTTTTTATTGGTTGGTTTAGGCTTGCTATGTCCTCTTGGCTAAGTGTAGGAAGGTTAACTGTGCTTAGAAATCTATCAATTTCTTCCAGGTTTTCAAGTCTATTGGAGTATAAATTTTTAAAGTAGTTTCTGATAATATTTTGAATTTCTTCACTATCTGTGGTGATATCTCCTTTTTCATTTCTAATTTTGATAATTTGAGTTGATTCTCTTTTTCTTTTGGTTAGGTTGGCCAGGGGTTTATCAATTCTATTAATCTTTTCAAAGAACCAACTTTTTGTTTTATTGATTCTCTGAATTGTTTTTTTTGTTCTCTATTTCATTTATTTCTGCTCTAATTTTGATGATTTCTTGCCTTCTGCTGGCTTTGGGAATAGACTGTTGCAGAATTTCTAGATCCTTGAGTTGTGTCATTAGGTTCTTTACTTGGTGGTTCTCCGTCCTTTTTATGTGGGCACTCAATGCAATAAACTTTCCTCTTAGTACTGCCTTCATTGTGTCCCATAGGTTTTGGTAGGTTGTGTCTCTGTTTTCATTTGTTTCCATAAATTTCTTTATTTCTTTCCTAATTTCTGCTCTTACCCATTCGTCATTCAATAGTGTATCATTCATTCTCCATGAATTTGAATACTTTCTTTCGAGTTTCCTGTTGTTGATTTCTACTTTTATTCCGTTGTGGTCTGAAAAGATGCAAGGAATTATATTACATTTTCTTGAATTTGCTGGTATTTTCTTTGTGTCCCAGGATGTGATCAATTTTGGAGAAGGTTCCATGGGCTGCTGAGAAGAATGTGTATTCTGTAGTTCCTGGTTGAAATACTCTGAAAATGTCTATTAGGTCCATTTGGTTTATGGTTTCCTTTAGTTCTAAAACGTCTTTACTCATCTTTTGCCTTGAAGATCGATCCAGTGGTGTGAGAGGCGTATTAAAGTCTCCCAGAATTATTGTATTTGGGTCTACTTGGGATCTTATGTCCAGAAGGGTTTGTTTTACAAATGTGGTTGCACCCATATTTGGGGCATAAATATTTACTATCATTATATCTTCTTGATATAGTGTTCCTTTTAGTAAAAGGAGGTGCCCTGATTTGTCTCTTTTGATGTGTTTTAGTTTAAAGTCTGTTTTGTTGGATATTAGGGTTGCTACCCCTGCTCTTTTTTGGTCACTGGTGGCATGGTATATCTTTTTCCATCCTTTCACCTTCAGCCTGTGAATGTCTTTGGCTGTGAGGTGTGTTTCTTGCAGACAGCATATATTTGGATTATGTTTCCTAATCCACATTGCCAATCTATGTCTTTTGATTGGTGAGTTAAGTCCTTTGACATTAAGAGATATTATTGAAATATGATTTTTGTTTTCTGCCATTTTGTGTTCTGTCTACTCTTGGGTGGTGTGATCTTTCTTCTTTACTTAAGTGGCCCACTTATTAACTTCCTCTCTTCTCTGATTCTGAAGTCTGCTTCTTTTTTCTTCCTTATGGTTTATTTCTTTAAGAATTTTCTGTAGTGTTGGCTTTGAATTCATGAATTTTTTGAGATTCTGTTTATCATGAAAGATTTTGGATTCACCATTGATCTTGAATAGTAGTTTTGCTGGATAGATTAGCTTGGGCTGGAAGTTATTTTCTTCCAGGGTCTGAATCACGTCATACCAGTCTCTCCTAGCATTCCTAACCTGGGTTGTATAGTATGGGGTGATTCTTATTGTTTTGCCTCTATATGTCACCCGTCCTTTTGTTCTCGCTGCTTTTAAGATTCCTTCCTTAGCCTCTATATTGGTCATTTTGGTTATTATGTGGCGTGGAGTGGTCTTTCTTTGGTTTTGTCTCAGTGGAGTTCTGTATGCCTCCTGGACTTGAAGATCAAAGTCTCTTTCCATATTTGGAAAATTCTCTGAGATTATTTCCTTGAAGATATTACAGATGCCCTTGGTCTGTACCTCTATCCCTTCCTCAATGCCTATTATCTGTAAATTAGGGCGCTTCATATTATCCCATAATTGCTGGATGTTTAGGTTTTGTTGCTGTAAAGATTTCTGTATATCGCTGACTGTGTTTTCGGTTTGGGATGTACTGTCTTATAATATTGATATTCTGTTTCCATTTCATCTAATCTTCCAGAGTTTCTTTCAATTGCTGTCTTCATTTCACTTATTGCCTCTTTCATTTCATTCCAGACCTCTTTCTGATTCTTTTTTAGTGTTTCTAATTCACCTTTAACCTCCTCTATACTTGTTTTGAATCCTTTCATCATATTGAACAACAAGATTCTGAACTCCCCTTCTTGCATTTCTAGTAGGTCAGTATTCGTGATTTCTGCTGTCTCTTCATAATTCCTGGTTCTCATATTTGTAGCGTTCTCTGTCCTGTTTTTCTGGTTTCTACCCATTGTTCGTGAGTATTATGCTTAGTCAAATCTTAATATTAGGAGTTGGGGTATCGGCTAGTCAGCAGAGCCTTTCCAATGTTGAGGGTGGGTGATGTGGGAGGAGCTGGAGTGATTAGTAAAGGAGTCGGATTAGGTAGAGGATATGTTTAGGTTGAGAAAGACTTTAAGTATGGTAAGGTGAAATCTTGCTGAGAATGAGAGAGAGTTAACTACTAGGACTCTTGTCGTTTGTGGAGTAATTATGAATGTAAGAAATACTTAGAGTATTAGACCAGGAGGTATATTATGTGGAAAAGTTTTGGGGGAGAAAAGTATGTAGGGTTAGTGTGGAAAGGTTTGTAAATAGGGGTGATGGAAGGAGCAGACAGACATAGAAAAAGAATAGAAAAAGAAATCCACACAAGATACCAACACTATTATGTAATCCAAGAAAAAGGGAGGAAGACCAATCAAAGGAGGAGAATGAAAATAAAGGAAGGAAAGAGGAAGAAAGAGGACAAAAGAACAATAATAAAATAAAAGGAGCTAGCATCTGTGTGAAATAAAAAAAATAAGGCAAACTATCCAATATATATATAAAAAAAACAACATGTGAAAGTAAGAGAAGTGTGGGTTGAAAGAAAAAAAAAAAACACAGCAATAACCATACCAAAACAAAAGCACTGTAAAAGCAATATAAAACAAAACATCCACATTAAAAGTAAAATAAACAGTCCTCCTTATTTACGCATATGGGGTCAGGTCTATATAATATGTGCGTATCTGATTGCTTTGGTAACTTTCAGAATACCATCCAATGTCTCTTAGTTTTCTTTGTACTCTATTTTTTATCTTCTTAGGTCACTCTGGGTGTTTGGACACCTTCTCTCCTTTTGCTGCTTTAGGTTTATGTGTCCGGATATCTGGTTTCACTTTTATTTGATTCTGTACAATTCACAGGTTTTGCGAAATTCTAACCTGTGGTCAGCATCTCTGCACTCACCACCCTAGACTCCAGCCTGTGCTTCCCTACAGCAGGGGTGGAGAATGACCAAAGTATAATTGGAACCTCCCCCTGAGGTCCTGTGCAGATATTGTGGCCCGATGGATTTTCCTGTGTCTCTGGAAATTCCAGCTGGGTTAGCCGGTGTGGTCCCAAGATGTACCCTGGGCAAATGGGTGCTGGTTCCTGGGTGCCCACGCTTGCTGCCAGAGCTCTGCCTATTCCAAGGGTGCAGGCTGGGTGTGCTGCTTTTACTGGACCCAGGAGTGAGTGGATGCAGCTGTCTGTTGCTGCTGGTATGCTCTTCCAAGGTGTATTGAGCTGAGTTCTCGCTTAGCACTAAGCCTCTGGCTAGCAGGAGGGTGGGAACACCCAGCAGTGGGCCAGGAGTGCAGGATAGGTGCTCAAGGATCCAGTGCGTGGTGCCAAGTAATGGTCTCTGCCTCCCGCGGGACGTAGATACTGGGGGTGCCCCAAGGAGATTTCCGGTTTACACAGGGCTTTCGCAGCCTTGAATGCAGTCTCTGGCAAGGTGGCGGGGGGGGGGGGGGCTAGACACCCAGGTAGGCTCCAATTTAGTGGAGAGAGTGGGACAGGCAATGACTGTTAGCAGGGAACCGGGGCGCAGACCAGGTGCACAGAAGGGAGTGCTAGGGTCTGAGTCTTGGGTGTGCTGGGGGGTTGGAGTGCAGCGCACGCTAGGGTCCGCACTTCCCTGGGCGCCCGCAGGTACCTGTCTTCCTTGGTTCAGGATTCGTGGGAGTCTCTATGCTGTTGTGATCCAGTCGCTGGTGAGCACACAGAATTCTGACGTGGGAGCTGCTCGCTGTTTTCAGTCCCGGATTATCTTGCTGTGGGACTATCAGGCAGGCAGCTCTGCGGGCCCGCGAAAGCAGCCCGCGGCCGCTGATCAGCGTTTGCAGCTGGTCCTGTGTCGGGTCTATGTTCTTCTTCTTCTTCAAGTTCAGAGTTCCCCCGAGGTACCAGGATTTGTTTTGGTTCCTGGTATGTATTTATTTTGTTGATTAAGACACAGCTTTCTAAGTATCTGACGTTTTATTTGCTTCAGCTACTGAGGAGTACTGTGTCCCTCAGTCGCCATTTTGAAAAAAAACTATAGTTGTAACATTTTAAGAAAAATATCAGTAACCCTTTGTATCTCTAGATTTTTGTTACAAACTAGCCATTTAGTATGAATAAGACTAATTTTCTTTGTCAATTATGTAATCATCACATCTGAAACAGTTTCCAATTTTCATCCAAAAACTTCAAAACTGTTAAAAGATATTTATGTAAAATAAAAGTGATTTTGAGAGGCATATTTTAAAGCCATATCAAATAATATTTACTCATGTTTTGATATAAATCTTAGATGAGAATAGAATAAAATCTTGATTATTTATATGAAAACTTAGAAGATACAGTATATATTACCAGAATACTAAAGAAAACAGCATGGTAAAGTAATAAAATTGGTGTATTTTGCTTCTAAAAGAAAGAAAAATGTGAAATCCTGGATATCAGAAGCACTCTTTAGTATTTGATATAAGAAATATTAATTTTATTTAATTTTTTCTTATTAGAATGTGGAACTTTTTAAAAAGGATAATGAAGAAAAGTTTAATTAGCTAAGCAAAGAATATGGGATGAGAGAGGCTTCCTTCATGTAAAGGTAAAAATGAGTAACTTAATCTCATCTCAAATGACTGACTATGATATTCTTACTGTTTCTTATGTTGTAGAAACTATTATAAGTGGAATTTTCATATCTTTGATTCTTTTGGAATGTCCTGAAAATCATGGTAGTTTATAGCTCACACTGTAAAATGCTTCAGTATTTTGCAGGAGTGACAAAGACAGGGATGATGTTTGTATCTCACTGTAAATATTCTAACTTCACTGAAACATAAATCAAGAAAATAGAATATAAATCAAAATAAAATAGAAGGCACACTAAACCAAGTGTTACAAAAGTAATATGACTATTGAACACCAATATTTTTTCCTTGACAAATAATGTTGGTCTTCTATTAAAAACTATGATTTTCTTTGAAGTATAACTTTTATATAAAATATATTTTAAGCTTTTACAAAAAATACCAAAAAAAAATTTATTTTCTTAGATAAATGTACATAATTCAAGTTACCATTTTTCTATTAAGTACTCCCTACATATTTAATACTGAAAAAGTATATGACATATAATTCAGTGTTCTATGAAATATATATGCTACATACACATATGTGGTTGTGAAGAAAATGTTACATTATTAAATTTTTTAAAAATTAATATTTTCTCAAAATTTAGTTGAATAAAGTTAACTATACCCTTGAGCATTATTAAGTAAGTGAATATTTTTTCTCAAGGTTAACACATGGATTCTAACTTTAGAGATTAAGTAATGAGAATTATGACACATTCACCCATATAATATAATAAAAGCTGCAGAAAAAGTTATATAAAGGGACATAACTCAGGTGACAATGCTAAAATCCACCAACAAAACAGATATTATAAATTGACATCTGTTTACACAATCAATAATGACTTGTATATAAATAAATAATTTAATTATATAATGTTCTGTATCATGTATATTTGGTTATAATCATGGTTTAGTAGACTTTCCCTTTCCTATCACTGTCCACAAATATTTCCCATCTTTTCCATTATACTACTCAAAGGAGAAATTGTAGGTTCATAATACTAGAAATAAAATTTCAAAAATAATATTAATTTTTCTTCCACAGAAATGCAATTGCTGCCATATTGTTTTTAACACATTTAACCATTCTAGAATCTTTGTGACCAGAATAGAGTCCCCATATTTGATTAATCTATTAAATCTTATGACCACACTAAGTCAATTTGTGTGTCAACATAATTTTAATGAGTTTGTGGGTAATGTAAATGCCATTCAGTCTTAAATAGTTATAATTTAATCCAGTTTCATGTGATAATAAAAGGCAGAAAAAACTAATTTCTTATTCAATTTTTTGGTGGGAATAGAACCCAAGGGCATTCTGCCTCTAACCTAGATCCCCAGCCCTACTTTTATTCTTTATTTTGAAATAGGGTCTCACTGAGCTCTAAAGGGCCTCACTAAGTAGCTGAGGCTGTCTGCAAACCTTGATTCTCCTGCTTTAGCCTCCCAAATGCTGGGAGTACAAGTGTGTGCCACCATGCCTGGTTTTTCAGTGTTTCATTTTATGCTTGTTACTTAAAATTGTTGCAAATTATCTGAAGAAATATTAAATATAAAAAAGATTAACACAAATTTTTTATAAAAATTAAAGAATACAGTGATAATTTTCCACATTCAATGAATATCACATTTGGCTCACTGAGAAAATAAAAATTGATGTAAGTCTTGGTAGAAGTTAAAAAGTTTACATATTATTTAACGTTAATGACAACCTTTTTTTTTTCTCTGAAATTAGGAGTCTGCTGTTTGTGAATTGACTTTTTGTTCTTTTATTGGAGAATTAATTATGAAATGTGTAGGATTTAAAAGGTAAATAATTCACAATAGTCAAACTATGAATCCAGATATATATATATATATATATATATATATATATATATATATATATCCGGATATCTATCTATCTATCTCTCTCTCTCTCTCTCTATATATATATATATATATATATATATATATATATATATATCCAGATATATATATCCAGATATATATATATATATATATATATATATATATATATATATATCCAGAATGATATATTCTCACAGCATAATGTAGTTTACAATAATAGCACATGCACATAGAACTTGGTGAGTTTTACCTTGGATTTCTCCCCACTCCTCACCTTCTCCATATAAAATATTCATATTAGCATTAGTATTGTCACATATTTACATAATGTCAATAAAATTGTTTTCTTCAAGTAGGGCATGGTGGTGCATGCTTGTAATCTGAGCATTCTGAAAGCTGAGACCATAGGATCTTGGGTTGCGGATAGCCTCAACTACTTAGTGAGGCTCTTTCCAACTCAGTGAGACCCTGTTTCAAAACAAAGAATAAAAAACATGGCCGGGGGTGTAGCTCAGATGTCGAATGGCCCTGGGTTCCATCCCTAGACCCGCCCCTCCTCAAAATTGTTTTCTTCATTAATTTTCTCTTCTCCCCAAAGCCACCCTCCCTCTCTCTGCTCCACTCCTTTATTAAAGACATTCTTACATCCCATGTGTCTAAATATAAATTAATAGCCTCCTACATAATTACTCCTTACATAGATATTTTTTAGTTTTTTAAATTCCACTCAGAAAATATCACTCAGTAAAGTAAAACTATAAGTTTTTAATAAAAATGGTCATTTGAGTAAAAGTGGCATTGAAATATCTGAAATAGGCACTACAGAGAATAAGAAAATGGTTTTATGCTAAATAAAAATGATAAAGTCAGGCAGAAAAGAAGGTGTTTTATGTTAAGATATTATCAGTCATTGAATTTGGGCATACTGTGTTTGAAGCACTGACAGAATCTTCAACTGGAAGGTGATTAGGCATTTAGAAACACAGCAGTATAGCACTCAGAGGAGATGTGATAAGGCTACTATCAAACATTACATATGTCATGGTCAGAATCATAAAATGTGTAGGATTTAAAAGGTAAATAATTCACAATAGTCCAACTATGGATCCAGCCTCGGTGTCTATCATCAGATGTATCAGTTACCAAACTTGTAGTTTCATATTAAAATTTTTCTCAGCCATAAACAAAGCAAAATTTTATCATTTGAAGAAATATAAATGAAACTACACAACATTATGTTACATGAGATTAACCAGTCTTGAAAAGTGAAGGGTTATATATTTTTTCTCATATGTAGAAACTATAGGGAAAATGAAAAACAAAAGATGTTAAGTAAATAAGAAGAGATACCAATAGAAGAGTGAGTGAAAGGAGATTAAGAAGAGAGATGGGAGGAAAAAGGGGGACTCGGAGAAGAAAACAGTTCAAATTATTTTATGCTTATTTTTATTTTTATTCTTGTATTGGCACATGGTAACTACACATCACACTGAGGTATAGAGTGATAGGCATATCCATACACACAACACCTGGTGTTTCTTTTCAGACCTTATCCCATTCCTTTCCCTTCTTTGTCATTGAGATTGGTATTGATAATTTTATATATAAATATACAAAGCATTATTTAAACTGTTACCTTCATTAATTCTCTATCCAACTTCTCCCTTCCCTAAACTTACTTCATCACTCATTTATAGTCTATACGTATTTTTGTGGTCCCTCTTGTTAACCATTTTTTTTGTGTGTGGTATTAGGAATGGAACCCAAGTACATTCTACCCTCAAGCTACACCCCCAACCCTATTTTTTATTCTTTAATTTTTGGGTCTCAATAAGTTGCAAAGGAACTCACTGAGTTGCAAAGGTCCTCACCAAATAGAGGAGACTGTCTGTGAACCATGATCCACCTATCTCAGCCTCCAAAATTCTGGGATTACAAGTGTGTACCACCATGCCCAGCTTGTTACCCAATTTTTGTGTAGCTTTCACATATAAGAGAAAAATAATATTCACTTTCTGAAACTGTCTTATCCCACTTGGCATAATATTCTCAAGTTCCATCAATTTTTTGTGCAAGTGACATAATTTTGTTCTTCTTTAAGGCTGAGTAAAATTTCATTATGTGGATATACCAGTTTTGTAATCCATTCATCAGATGCTGGACACCAAGTCTGATTTCATATTTGCTACTTTGAATTGTGCTTCTATAAACATAGATATGTTTGTATTGCTATAATATTTTTACTTTAATTCCTTAGTAAAATTCATAGGAGGATTGTAACCAGGTCATATGATGGTTCTATTCCATCTTCTGAGAAACCTCCACACTTATTTTTATAGCAATGGTACTAATTTCCAGCCCCACCAACAGTGTATAAGGGTTCCTATTTTTCTATTTTAATGTTAGCATAGTCCTATTCAAAATCCTACAGGAAAAAATAAAAACCTGTTAAAGCTAAGTTAAAAACAAAATGCTTGATGTTGTGAAGGTTGTGTAACAAGGCCTTTTATAATGTTATATACAATGACACATGGTCTATTACAAAATTTTTAGTTACCTGGCCTCCAATTTAAAATATTAACAGGTGGATGTCCCAAAGTAAAGACTTATGAAAAAAAAAATAGTATGGCAAGATATCTGGGTTATTGTACAATGTCCTAACATGTTAGTTTTTTATGTATATGTCCACTGAATCACCATGAATAACTTTGAGCAAATATAACCAGACTCCTTCAGCCTTCCAGCTACCGATGGTTATAAAAACAAAATGTCATATGAAGTATTCATTCTTCTAATTCTCTAGGTCATCCACCCCAAGACTATACATACAGGACTCTGACAGCACCCTCTCCCAGCTCAAAGCAGTTAGAGTGGTCATTGCCTCATTTCTCTAACAGCAGTTAGGGTCACTTCATCAGAGAGGGAACCTGAGGCTGGGGACCTGGGAAGAGGAAGGAGTGTGAAAGTCCATCTATGCTGCCTTCTGTGAAGTGAGGAGAGGTGAGCTGAAAAATGAGAGCCTGGCTAGGTCCTGAGTATTTTGATGCACTGGATTGCCCTTCATATATGGTTGAAAATGCTTTCAGCATAGCAGATTATAACTGATTTTTAATAAGTTGAAAGCATAGGAACACATAGGGCTGAGGTTGTAGCTTAGCAGCATACTATTTGCAAGGCATACATAAAGCCCTGTTTTTTATCTCCAGCATGGCTAAAAAACAACCAAAAGAAACACACACACACACACACACACACACACACATACACACACACACACCATGATTCAAACAAACAATAAAACTGAAATATTCACACCAATTATAATTTTAAATTGAAGAAGTCAACCAAAGGCTAATGCATCTTAAAATAAGTAATCTAGTTATAAATAAGAATCAATTCAAAGTTACAATACTGACACTATTTCAAAACCAGATTAGAAAACTAAAGAGAAAAATCAGTTCTGCTAATAATTTGGTCATTCAGACTCTGCAAATGAACAAATGCAGAAGACTTCTGAAAATAAATTTGGCTTCAAAAATTAAAATATAAATTAACTCATCTACTTTGATTCATCAATTAAATTCTCTTATTACCAGAAAATTCATTTTACAATGTAATAAACCGTCTGAACAAAGATGTGGAAACAATGATATCTGTCATGACATTACAGAAAACAAAAACAAAATGAATGTCAAATTTAAAGAATAGCTGGGCCTATGCTTATAATCTCAGTATTTGAAAGGCTGGGACAGGAGGATTACAGTTCAAGGACAGACTCAGCTACATAGTGAGGCCCTTTGCAACTCAGTGAGACCCTATTTCAAAATAAAGAATAAAAAACATGGCTAGGGTGTAGCTTAGAGGTAGAATGCCCCTGGGTTCCATCCCCAGTAGAGAAAAAAAAAGGAGAATATTTATTTTAAATAAATGAATACTTAACAGTAAAATATTTTGGAGTAGTTTGCAATAAAATATATCTAAAGAATTAAAAATTTTAGCTATATTATATATAAAAGTAGGAAAATTATAACTATATATCTATGAGTACTTTCAAAATTTATGATTTCAGCCGGGCTTGGTGGCACACGCTTGTAATCCCCACACTTGGGAGGCAGAGACAGGAGGATTGCACAGGTTCAATGCCAGCCTCACTGGCTTAAGAAACCCTGTTTCCAAATAAAAAATATAAAATAGGTCTGGGAGTATAGCCTGGAGATAGAAGGGTTTCCAGGAACCCCAGTATCACCAAAAAAATTATAATTTCAAGTATTACATGCATAAATTTTATTAAATATTTTGGAATTTTTAATGAATATAAAGCCACCAAAATATTAGCTGCCCCTGAAAATTCTGATTGTTGGTAATGATCAGTTTGGAATATTTTTATTACTAAACACTCTTAAATTAGCAAATATCAGTGTTATTTTGTTTATATCATATCAATATCCTCCAATCAGTTAGATATATTATATCTAACATAATATCACTTCTTTGACTTATGAATTGCTCAACTGGAGATCTTATGTTACTCTGAAAACTTGAAGTACTATAAGAAAATAAGAACTATCAAAGTTATATCACAAACTATTAAGCATTTCATGCTTAATAAAATTCTCATCTATTTCGAGTTATCAGTCGTAATACAACTACAATAATTTGGTCTTAGCTTCATAAAATCTGTGTGTAATCATAATAAAAACTATGTTGAAATTTAACTTTTTCATTTTTTAGAATAACTCAATTTCTTAAGAACTTAGCCAATAGCTATGTATGTACAAATTATATCAGAACAATAAATTACACTGAAAATCAGAAAGTAGAGTACAGAAACTCTGTGAAATTATATTTTAGACAAAACTGAGACTCTTCATATAAGTGCTCCATGGAAATTTTTTGTGAGTAGGTTTCACATACAGTATGAACATATAATCAAAACTGTCTTTGGCAACTATGCCATCAGCTTTGAAATATTAATGTCATACCATCATAGTTCAAAGAGATGTAACAAATATCTCTTATCAAACTTGTTCTACAAGTTTAAAATATCTAATCATTGTAGTTTAATTTATTTGTTCTCATTACAAATGTTCCAACTCTTGTTAAAATAAGCAGTGGAAATAAAGCACCTTTCTTTTTTTTTTTTTTTTTTTTTTTGGTGGTACTGAGGTTCTTGAAAACCCTTCTACTTCCAGGCTACACTCCCAGACCTATTTTTATATTTTTATTTGGAAGCAGGGTCTCTTAAGCCAGCGAGGCTGGCTTTGAACCAGCGCGGTCCTCCTGTCTCCGCCTCCCAAACACAGGGATTACAAGCCTGTGCCACCAAGCCCGGCAAAGCACCCTATTTGTTAAAGACATAGATCAGCTTGCATTGTATTTACAGCATTATAGGTCAGTAATTAAATAGTTACTCTGCCTTAGATATTTATCATTTTTACATAAAAGTTTGTTGTTAGAGAATTTTGATGAAGTAGTTATTAACCTTCTTGAAACTATTTTTAAAACAATTTAATAAAATTTTGGAGGAAAAAGTATATATATATATATATATATATATATATATATATATATATATATATATATTAGAATCTAGGGGCATTGCACCTCTGAGCTACACCCTCAGCCCTAATTTTTAGTCTTTTTTATTTTGAAACAGGGTCTCACTGAGTTGCGAAGGACCTCTCTAAACAGCTAAGGCTGTCTGCAAACCGCGAACCTCCGGTCTCCTCCTCCCGAATGCTAAGATTACAAGTGTGTGCCCCCACGCCCAGCCTAATGTATTTTAAATATATGTATTTTTGAAGCTGAATGCAGTGGTGCATGTCTGTAATCTTATTACTTCAGAAACTGAGAAGGAAGAATCCTAAATTCAAGGCCAGTCTTAGTAACTTAGTGAGACTCTCAGCAATCTAGCTAGATGCTGTTTCAAACTCATTTTAAAATTTTTATGTATATGTATAATATATTGAAAATAATATACATTTACACTGTGTATGGTGACCTCCCTCTTCATTCCCCTTCGACCCTCCCGACAATGAGTGTCCAGGTTAACCATGCTATATTCATATGTTTACACATATTCAGATATAGCTCTTACATTAACCAACCTCCGCTTTCTTCCTCTCCTATCCTTCTATTCTAGCTTTGCTGAGATTTCCCTCCATTATCTGGAGTTCCTCTAGTATCCCCAATGCTCCCTAGTTTGGGCATATTAGATAAAACATATGTCCCTTTTCTCTCTGTGCTTGGCTGATCTCACTTAACATAATGTTCTCCAGGTCTTTCCATCTTCTTGCAAAAGGAATTATTTTGTTTCTCTTTATAGCTGAGTAGAACTCCATTGAGTATATTTTCCATAATTTTGCAATCCCTTCATCTGTCAATGGAGACCTTGGTTGGTTCCATATTTTGGCTCTTACAAATTATGTTGCAAAAACATGGTATGCATATATTACTGTAGTTCTCTGATTTCAACTGCTTTGGAAAAATACCCAGGAGTGGTAGAGCTAGATAACATGGTGGATCTATTCTAGTTTTCTAAGGAATCTCCACACTGAACTCCATTGTAACTGAACCAGTTTGCACTCTCAACAACAGTGTTAAAGAATTTCTCTTTTCACACATCCTCACCAGCATTTGTTATTTGATTTCTTTATGCTTGTCACTCTGATGGGGTTAGATGGAATCTTAGCATAGTTTTGACTTGCATCTCTCTGATCAATAATGATGTTGAACATCTTTTTATGTATTTATTGTCCATTTGTATTTCTTGTTTTTTTGTGTGAAGTGTCTATTCAGTTCAGTTGACCATTCCTTCACTGGGTTATTTGCTTTGCTAGTGTAGTGTCTTTTGAACTCTTAGTATATTCTGGATATTAAGCCTCTATCAGAGTGGTGGCTGGTAAAGATCTTCTCCCACTCTGTAGGCTTCCTCTTTAGGTTCTTTGTGGTTTCCTTTGATGAGAAAACTTTTTAGTTGGATTCCATCCCACTTGTTAATTCTTGCTTTAATTTCCTGTGCTTTGGAGGTTTTGATGAGAAAGTACTGGCTGTGCCTATATGTTGGAGTGTTGAGCCTATGCCCTCCTCTAATAACTTCACTCCTCTAATAACTTCACAGTCTCTGGTCTAATTTCTATGTCCTTGATCCATCTTGAGTTGATTTCTGTGCACAATGACAGTTAATGATTTAGTTCAATCTTTCTACAATGGATTAGCCAGTTCTCCCAGGACCATTTGTTGAAAAGGCTGTCTTTTCTCTAGCATATGAGTTTGGCCTCTTTGTCAAAGATTAATTGACTATAAGTGTGTGGATTAGTTTCTGCATCTTCTATTCTGTTCCACTGGTCAGTATTCCTGTTATTGTGCCAATACCATGCTGTTTTTACTATGATTGCTATATAGTATAATTTAAAATTTAGGATTGTGATGCCTTCTGCATGGTACTTATTGCTGAAGATTGCTTTGGTTATTCTGGGTCTTTTCTTTCTTATATAAAATTCATGACTAATTTTTCTACATCTATGAAGAATGTCATTGGTATTTTAATGGGAATTACATTGAATCTCTAGATCACTTTTTGCAGAATGGCCATTTTGATTATATTTATTCTGCCCATCCATGAACATGGAAGATCTTTCCATCTTCCAAAGTCTTCTTCAATTTCTTTCTTAAATGTTTTATATTTTTCTTTGTAGATGTCTTTTATATCTTTTGTTAGGATTATTCCTAGGGATTTTATTGGTTTAGAGGTTATAGTGAATACAATTATTATTTTTTTATTTCTTTCAGTGTGGATTCATTGTTGTCATAAAGAAAAGCCACTGATTTCTTTAGATTGATTTTGTATCATGTAACTTTGCTGAATTGATTAATCAGCTGCAGAAGCCTTTTGAGTCTTCTGGATAAAGGATCATGGCATCTTCATATATGGATAGTTTTAATTCCTCTCTTCCTATTTGGATTCATTTGATTTTCTTATCTTATTTCTGTGGCAAGAGTCTCAAGGATTATATTGAAAAGGAGTGGAGAGAGTGGGCATCCATGTCTTATTCCTGAATTTAGAGAAAATTTGTATAGTTTTTCTCATTCCATATGATGTTGGCTTTGGGTTTGTTGTATATTGCCTTAATGATGTTGAAATATGTTCTTTCTATTCCAATTTTTTGCAGTATTTTTTTTAACATAAATGGGTGTTGGATTTTGTCAAATGCTTTTTCAGCCTCTATTGATACGATCATGTGGTTTTTGTTCTCAGTTCTATTTATGTGGTGAATAACATGTTGATTTGATATGTTGAACCAACCTTGCTTTTCTAGGATGAAGCCAATTTGGTTGTGGTGTACAATTCTTTTGATATGAGTTTGAATGTGTAAAGCTAGTAATTTGTTTAGAATTTTTTTATCTGTTTATTAAGGATATTGGTCTGTAATTTTCCTTTCTTGAGGTATCTTTATTTGGTTTGGAGATTAATGTGATTAATTGGGAGAATTCCATTTCTTTCAACTTCCCAGAACAAGTTGTGAAGTATTGGTATTAATTTTTCACTGAAGGTTTTGTAGAATTTAGTTGGAAACCCATTAGAGCCTGGACTTTTTTTGGATGGCATAATTTTTATTGCTTTTTCTATTTCTTTTCTTGCTATTGGTTGGTTTAGGTTTTCTATGTCATCTTTGTTCAGTTTACATAGGTATATTTGCTTAGAAATATATTGATTTCTTCCATGTTTTACAATCTATTGGAGTATAAATTTTCAAAATATTTTCTGATAATCCTTTAAATTTTCCTACTGTCTTTGGTGATGTATCCTTTTTCATTTCTGATTTTAATAATTTGAGTTTTTTCTCTCTTTCTTTTGGTTAGGTTGGCCAGGGCTTTATCAATCCTATTAATTTTTAAAAAAAAACCCAGCTTTTTTTTTGATTCTTTGATTTTTTTTGTACTCTATTTCATTTATTTCTGCTTTGATTTTGATAATTTCCTGCCTTCTACTGGCTTTGGGATTAGACTGTTGCAGTCTTTCTAGGTCCTTGAGTTGTGTCATAAGCTTGTTTACTTGGTGACTCTCTGTCCTTCTTATGTGGGCACTCATTTCAAATTTTAAAAGGAGTGGGCAGAGGATGTGGCTCAGAGGTAGAATGACCCTAGGTTCAATCCCTACTATCAAAGTAACTACAATAACAACAAAAAAAATGTTATTTTCCTCATCATGTGAATGACTAAGACAAAAGATAAGCCACAAATGGTATTAAAGATCATAATTCATTATTTCAACTTGATGTGAAATTTCTAAATAAATTAATACTTGAATCAGGTAGAGATTTAGTGCAGTATGAGTGAGGTGAAAGAAGGTTCACCAGTAAGAGTATTCATTGTTTCTATATGGTACTTAAATTGTTGGAAGCTACAGAGTTTTAATTAAAGCTACTTACTGCAACTCATCACTTTGGGAAATGCTCTTTTCACAATGATTTAGCACAGAAGAGAAGGATTCAGAATGCAATCACAATATAGACAACATGATATAGAGGTACTTCAGAAGTAAGATGGTAAAATTCACTAAGCACTAAGAATCATTTATAACTCACAAATATACTATATCTACTTAAAAGGCCTTTTAATGGAAACCAGATATATCTTCTAAAAGATTATGCATAAAGCTGTATTTTTTAGGCTAGGGTGACCAAGGCTAAAGCAAATTTAACATTACTATTTTTTTTGTATATTTTAACCAAATGGGGGACATTAGTTGGTTCCACAAAACTTTTTATTTCAGCAAACTTTTACACTTTTACAGGATTTTTGATTCACCAGATACAATTCTTTCTTAAATATAAAATTTTATTTTTATTGAAAGCATATTGATGCAAAAAGCTCTCCTTGTTTGAATTCCCACAGTGGAAAGATGCTTTAGCAGCCATAGCAAACAAAGTCACTATGATCTGATAAAGGATTGGATTATAATGGTGTTTTTATTTTTTATTTTTATTTTTATTTTTGGTGGTACTGTGATGGAACCCTTATAACCTCAGGCTACATTCCCAGACCTATTTTATATTTTATTTAGAAAGAGTCTCTTAAGCCAGAGAGTCTGGCTTCAAACCTGCATGATTCTCTTGTCTCTACCTCCCAAGCCAGGAATTACAAGCGTGTGCCACCACGCCCGGTTTATTTTATTTTATTTTTTATTGGTGCATTGTAGTCATATATCTTAATGGGATAAAAGACTTGTGGAGACATACATGCATATATCATCCAATTAGCCCATACCCAATCAACATCCCAGTCCCTCCCCATTTCCCCTTTCCAAGCTTGGCTTAGTAATTTACTTTGATATATTTGTTCAAGTACATTATGTGCTTTAGAGAATTTTCCCCTTCCCCTTTCCATCCCCTCTGTTAGGTTGCCTTATTCTTCTTTATCTAGAGTTCCTTCTGTTACCCATTTCTTCCTAGTTTTCGCATATTAGTGAAAGCATCAATTTCTTCTTTTTTGTGACTGACTAATCTTAGTATAATTTCCTCCAGTTCCATCAACAAACAACAATAAATACTGGCAAGGCTGTGGAAAAGTGGGAACTGTATCATAATGTTTTGATCATTATAAATGTCATAAAGATATAGACAAATATTCAAAATGACTTATCACTAAGAAGTCAAAATCAAAATATCACTCCAGTAGGAAAGATAATTATTAAAAGGGCTAAAGATAACAAGTGTTAGTAATGATCTGGAGAAAATAAAACCTTTCAGCACTGTTAACTAGGGAGTATTAGGAATACCAGAGAAACTCCACATAATGAAGGGGGGATCTCAGCAAACTAGAATAAAAGGATAGCAGAGGAATAAGGCTGAGGTAGATTAATGGAGAAGCTACATTCTAACATGTGTAAAAGTATGAAGGTAGCATGGTTAACCTGGACACTCATTGTTGTGAGAGGGGAAGGAGAAGGGTGGTGGGCACCAAGCACTGTGTGAATGTATGCCATTTTCAATATGTTACACATTAAAAAATAAATAAAAAGAAGAAAATATGTAAATTAGTACAGATACTATATAAAACAGCATACAATTCTATAACAAACTAAAAATAGAAAAAATTTCATAAAATATAGTAATCCCATTGTTAATATAGAACAAAAAAACTAAAAGAAACTCAGTAAGTTGAATAGTCATATGAACTCCCGTGATCAAAGAAGCAGTATTAAAAACAGTTAAAAAACAAAAACAGGCTGAGTTTCCATCAAATCATGAAGAAAATGTAGTACATATGCATTTGAAAATACTACTGAACTAAAAGAGTTTCTTTTTACCCACATCCTCATCAGCATTTGTTAATTGATTCATTTATGCTTGCCACTCTAATTTGGATTAGATGGAATCTTATCATAGTTTTGACTTGCGTCTCCCTAATGGATAATGAGGTTAAACATCTTTTCATGTATCTATTAGCCATTTGAATCTCTTCTTTTGTGATGTGCCTATTCAATTCCATTGCCCATTTCTTTCCTTTTTTTTTTTTTTTTTTTTTGGTGATACTGGGGTTCCTAGAAGCCCTTCTACCTCTGGGCTACATTCCCAGACCTATTTTTATATTTTTATTTGGAAACAGGTTCTCTTAAGCCAGCAAGGCTGGCTCCAAACCAGCGCAATCCTCCTGTCTCTGCCTCCCAAGCATGGGGATTACAAGCGTGCACCAACACGCCCAGCCATTGCCCATTTCTTGATTGGGTTATTTGTTTTGCTAGTGTAGAGTCTTTTGAGCTCTTTGTATATTCTGGATATTCTATCTAATGCCCTCTATCAGTAGTCCTTCTCTTTAGGCTCTTGATGGTTGTCTTTGATGAGAAGAAACTTTTTAGTTTGATGCCATCCCACTTGGTAATTCTTGCTTTAATTTCCTCTGCTTTGGAGGTCTTGCTGAGAAAGTTACTGCCTGTGTCTATATGTTGGAGTGTTGAGCCTGTGCTCTCCTCTAATAACTTTAAAGTCTCAGGTCTAATATCTAATTCTTTGATCCATCTCGAGTTGTTTCCTGTGCATGGTGAGAGGTAAGGATTTAGTTCAATCTGTCTACAAATGGATAGCCAGTTCTCTCAGCACTATTTGTTGAAAAGGCTGTCTTTTCTCTAGTGTATGAGTTTGGCCTCTTTGTCAAAGATCAATTGACTACAGGTGTGTGGGTTTGTATCTGCACCTTTTATTCTGTTCCCCTGGTCTGTGTGCCTTTTGCTGTGCCAATACCATGATGTTTTTACTACTCTTGCTCTATAGTATAATTTGAAGTCAGAGATTGTGATATCTCCTGCATGGTTCTTATTGCTGAAGATTGCTTTGCTATTTTTGGTCTTTTCTTTCTCCATATAAAAATCATTAGTGATTTTTATGATCTATGAAAAATGTCATTGCTATTTTGATAGAAATTTCATTGAATCTATAAATCACTTTTGGCAGAATGGCCATTTTTATTGTATTTATTCTGGCTATTCATGAGCAAGGAAGATCTTTCCATCTTCCAAGGTCTTCTTTAATTTATTTTTTTAATGTTTTATAGTTTTCATTGTAGAGGTATTTTACATCTTTGTTTAAGTTTACTTTTAAGTATTTTATTGGTTTTGAGGTTATAGTGAATAGAATTGTTTTCTTCATTTCTACCATTGTGGATTCATTGTTGGCATATAGAAATACAACTGATTTCTTTAGATTGATTTTGTATCCTACAACTTTGATGAATTGGTTAATCAGCTCCAGTAATCACTTGGTTGGCTTATTTGGGTCTTCTGGATAAAAGATCATGCCATCTACAAATAAAAATAGTTTTAATTCCTCTATTCCTATTTACATTTCTTTGATATTCTTCTCTTGTCTTATTGCTGTGGTAAGAGTCTCAAGGACACTGTTGGTGGAAGTGCCAACTAGTCCAGCCACTATGGAGATCAGCGTGGAGATTACTTAGAAAACTGGGTATGAATCCACCATATGATCCAGCTATACCACTCCTGGGTATCTTCCCAAAGGGTTTGAAATCAGAGAACTACATTAACATATGCATACCCATGTTCATAGCAGCACCATGCATAATAGCCAAAATATGGAACCAACCTAGGTCTCCATCAACAGATGAATGGATTACAAAATTATGGGAAATATACACAATGGAATTCTATTCAGCTGTAAAGAAGAACAAAATCATGTCATTTGCAAGAAGATGGAAAGACCTGGAGAACATTATGTTAAGGGAAATCAGCCAAGCACAGAAAGAAAAGAAAAATATGTTTTCTCTAATATGCCCAAACTAGAGACTATTGGAATACCAGAAGGATTCCAAATAATGGAGGGCAAATGTCAGCAAAGCTGAAATAGAAGGGTAGGAGAGGAAGAAGGGTGAGGTTGATTAATTAAGTAGCTGCATTCAAATATGTGTAAAAGTATGAATGTAGCATGGCCAACCTGGACACTCATTGTAGGTAGGGGGAAGGGGAAGTGGGGGGAAAGGGAAACAAGCACTGTCTAAATGTATGCCATTTTCAATATATGATCCACATAAAAATAAAAAGTACTATTGAACTATAAAAGAAACTCATTTGCAACAACATGGACAGAACTAAGAATCATGCTAAATTAAATAAGCCAGACACAGGAAATCAGGTATTGGAAAATCTAAAAATGTTAACCTCATTAATATTGAAAGGTGAATGGTGATTGTGATTGCCATAGACTGGGGAAAGTAGGAGGGATGGAGAGATGTGGTAATGTTGTTCAATGTGTACTAAGCTACACCAAGTAAGAAGTTCTGGTGTGTTATTGTACAGTAGGCTGAATATAAATAACTATAATGTACCATCTACTTCACATAGCTTTACAAATTTGAACTTTTTACCATAAAGAAATGATAAACTGGGTGGGGTGGTGCATATCTGTAATCCCAATACCTAGAAAGTTGAGAGAGGAGAATCATATGCTCAAAGGCAGCCTCAGAAATTTACTCAGATCCTGTGTCAAAAAAAAAAAAACAAAAAAAAAACAAAGATTGGAGTGGTGATTTATGTTTGTAATCTTGGTACTTAGGCTGAGACAGGAGGATAATAAGTTTAAAGAAAGCCTTAGCAATTTACTGAGGCCCTCAGCAACTTGTTGAGACTCTGTTTTAAAAGAAAAAATAGAAAAAAATTGGAACATAACTCAGAGTTAGAATTATTATGTTTAATCCCCAGTATCATAAAAATATAATTGAATAAAATTAACTAATTATTTTTACCAGTTTTCTTTTCATTCTCTGCCCTACCCTTCTTCTCATGTTTGCCTGAGTGATTGACATTGATAAGCTTGTTAATGTATATCATGTGTGTTAGATAATTTCTCTCTCCCCACCCCTCCCATCTCTTCAGTTAGGTCACCATATTTACTCATTTATATTTATCTCCTTCTTTGTCTAGAGTTTCTGCTATGGCCCATTTTCTCTATAGCTTTTGTATATTAGGGAGAGCATTCAATTTTTTTCTTTTTTGTGACTGACTAATCTCACTTAGCATAATGTTTTCCATTTTCCATCCATTTCCCTGTAAATGATGTAATTGTGTTTTCTCTTATAGCTGTGTAAAATCCCATTGTGTACATATTCCATAGTTTTGTAATCCATTCATCTGTTGATGGACATCTTGGCTGGTTCCATAGTTTGACAATGGTGAATTGTGTAGCTATGTACATAGATATAGATGCATTAGTTTGGTGGTTTGGTTTCCATTTTGGGGGGTAGATATCAGAAATGGTATTGCTAAATCATATGGTAAATTTGTTCTAATTCTTCTGAGGATCCTCATTACTGTTGCACTAATTTGCAATCCCACCAACAATGTTTTAAAGTTACCAATTCTTTACACCCTTGCCAGCATTTGTTGTTGTTTGAGTTTTGAATGATTGGCATTCTAGTTCGAGTTAAGTAAAATATCAGGGTAATTTTTTTTTGCATCCTTCTGATTGCAAATGCTATTGAGCACTTCTTATGCATTTATTGGCCATTTTAACTTCTTCTTTTGTGAAGTATCTATTTAGTTATTTTGCCTATTTTTTGATTGTGTTATTTGTTTTCTTAGTGCTGAGTTTCTTATATTTTAGATAATAGTTCTTTATTGAAGGAGTTAGTAGCAAAAATCATCTCCCATTCTGTTGGCTCTCAGTTGAGGTCCTTGATAGTTTCCTTTGCTGTACAGAAGCTCTTCAGTTTCATGCACTTCCATGTATTGATCTGTCTTTTAGTTTCTTGTGCCTTTGGGGTCTTGTTGAGAAAATGTATGTCTGTGCCTATGTGTTGTATTGTTAGACCTATACCTTCTTCAAGGAGCTTCAAGATCTCTCATCTAATTTCCAAGTTTTTTATTCATCTTGAATATATTCTTGTGGAAGATGAGAGAATGGGGTTTATGTCTATTTTTCTGCATATGGTTAACCAGTTTTGCCAACACCATTAGTTAAACAGGCTTTGTTTTTTCCAGTGTATGTTTTAGGCACCTTTGTCAAAAATCAATTGGCTGTAAGTGTGCAACTTTGTTTCTGAGACTTCTATTCTACTCCATTGGTCTATGTATCTGTTTTTGTGCCAGTACTATGCTGGTTTTATTACTATGGCTTTGTAGTATAGTTTAAAGTCAGGCATATGTGATTCCTCCTGCATGGTTTTAGCTGCTGAGAACTACTTTGGCTATTCTGTTTTGTTGTTGCTGTTGTTGTTCAGAATGAATTTAAGGACTGATTTTTCTCTGTTTGTAAAGAACAACTGTGGTAATTTAATGGATATTTCATTTAATCTGTAGATCACTTTTGGAATTATGGCCATTTTTTAAAATTTATTTTTGGTGGTACTGGGGTTCCTGGAAGCCCTTCTACCTCTGGGCTACACTCCCAGACCCATTTTTATACTTTTTTATTTGGAAACAGGGTCTCTTAAGCCAGTTTGGCTGGCTTCAAACCTGCGCGATCCTCCTGTCTCCTCCTCCCAAGCGCAAAGATTACAAGCGTGCGCCACCATGCCAGGTGAATTACGGCCATTTTGATGATATTTATTCTTCCTATTCAAGAAAATGGAATATCTTTTCATCTTCTATGGTCTTCTTCCATTTCTTTTTTCAATGTTTTATAATTTTATTTTACTTTCTTGGTTAAGTTTATTTCTAACTATTTTTAATTTTTTGTTGGATATCCTGAGTGGAAGTGTTTTCTGGATTTCTTTTTGAGTGGATTTATAGTTGGTATACAGAAAAGCCTCTGCTTTTTTTTTTTTTTTTTTTGTATGGTACTGGGGTTCCTGGAAACCCTTCTACCTCCAGGCTACACTCCCAAACCTATTTTATATTTTTTTAAATTTGGAAACAGGGTCTCTTAAGCCAGCGAGGCTGGCTTTGAACCTTCGCCATCCTCCTGTCTCTGCCTCCCAAGTATGGGATTACAAGCCTGCGCCACCACGCCCGGCAAGCCTCTGATTGTTTAAGATTAATTTTGTATCCAGACACTTTGCTGAATTTTTTATCAGTTCTATAAGCCTTTTGATTGAGTTTGTTGGGTCTTCTAAGAATAGTATCATGTCTTTTGCAAATAGTCAAAGTTTGAGTTCTTTTTTTTTTCTATTTGTACTCATTTAATTTCCTTTATTGCCTTTTTGCTCTGGCTAGACTCTCAAGTGCCATATTGAAAAGATGGGGTGATAATGCACATCTTTTTAAAGTTTAAGTTATTTATCATATACTATGACATATATGTATTACAAATTAGAATTTTAATATTACAGTCTAAATAGCTGTCACTATAAAATGTTTTTGATTCAAGATCAACATGGTCTTTGTACATAGCATTAGTATGCTACTAAGTATTGGGGAAAATTGTATTTTGAATTTTTTTTTATCTGCACAATACTTTCATGTCATTTCTTTCTCCACTCTCTATATTAGTAAAAGTGTTTCATTAAGGCATAAAAACAGTGAAATAAAGAAAAATTAGCATATATAAATTTTATATTTTGTCTCAGTGATTGGACCTTTTCTTTTATATAAAAGAAGCTTAAAAATAATATGTGCATATGTGAAACGTGATGAAGCACCTACTTATCCTGGTTTTGTACCTTCTTCCATCATGGTTAGTTATTATTATTTAACATTTTCAAGTGTTCAGAAGTTGAAATTACTCCCTAGTTGCTGAATAGCATCACCATGCCTGAACAAGCCTAAGGTATGTATTATCATTTTGCTGTCATATTCAAAGGAAAATGAATATTTACCACTGAAGAAAACAAAGCAGAAAAAACAAACAAATAAAAATAAAAATCAAGGGATGAGGAGGGAATGTGGTGGGGATCGGTAAAGTCTAATTGGTTGATGTGTGCATGTATGTCTCTACAAGTCTTATGTCCCATTAAGATGTATAACTACAGTGCCCTAATTTAAAAAAATTAATATGTAGCCAAAATAAAAAAAGTATGGGGTAAAATTAAGTTGTATAATAACATGGAAAAGGAAAATACCATTTGTCTTCTCACTTCAGAATCTTATGTCCAGAGACACAGGTAGAATATGCTATGGGGCATCATCTGACACACAGAGCTATGCAGCAGCAGAGACCCCAGTTGATGCAGCTAAAAGGAGATGCTGGGCAAATGACCTTGAATCAAAAACAATTTTATTGAGATAATTATCTAGTTAGTATATTAAATGATAATCTATACTATGTATTTGTTATTGTAAATTATCATAAAGACAGGCAGGCATGGTGGTGCAGATTTCTAATCCTCATGCTTAGGAGGCGAGGACAGGAGGATCACACAGGTTCAAAGCCAGCCACACTGGCTTAAGAGACCCTGTTTCCAAATTAAAAAAAAAAAAAGTATAAAATAGGTCTGGGAGTGTAGCCTGGAGGTAGAAGGGTTTCCAGGAACCCCAGTGCCACCCCCCCCAAAAAAAAAGAAAACAAAAGGAAAAAACTTATCATAAAGAGCCGGGTGTGGTGGAGCACAATTGTAATCCCTGTGCTTGGGAGGCAAAGACAGGAGGATCGTTCAGGTTTAAAGCCAGCCACACTGACTTAAGAGACCCCGTTTCCAAATAAAAATATAAAAGAGGTCTGAGAGTATAGTCCGAAGGTAGAAGGGCTTCCAGGAACCCCAGTACCATCAAAAAAACAAACACACACACACACTATATATATATATATATATATATATATATATATATATATATATATAATCCTAAAGACATGATATGTAGTTACAGATCAGAAAATATTAAGCAGGTATATGTTACATAATTGAGGTTTCAATATGAAGACAATTTATTCATGGGTGAAAATGATGACTACCCATCATTCCAGTGCCTTCCTGGTACAATGGTCAACATTTGTATATTTGAGCATAGAAGAACTGTGAGCATAGAAGAATGGTGGTGTTTACAATTCACTATTATCACAGCACAGCTATACAGGTGATATATATATATAGGCAGATTGTTTGTACTGTTGATACCAACCTTGGCTAGATGACATTTTAGTGCTTAACAGACTTTTTACTAAAATTCTAATGAAGGGTAAAATGGGATGTTAGTTCAGTAAGATTATTTATGCTTGGTGTACAGAGAGACCTAACCAAAGTACTATCAAGCATAAAAGAAGAAAATGAACACAAAAGGAGGTAAATAATAATTTTCTAAACATAGTGGTCTTTATTACATGGTCTGCACATGTTAATCAGGACCACAGTGTGACATTTGTGGGTCCCTATTTTCTACCCATATTCTCTTTAAAAAACACACATATAGCCGGGCATGGTGGTGCATGCTTGTAATCCCTGGGCTTCAGAGGCTGAAATAGGAGGATCATGCAGGTTCGAAATCAGCCTTAGCTACTTAGTGAGGCTCTCAGCAACTTAGTGAGACCCTGTTTCCAAATAAAATATAAAAAATAGGTCTGGGAGTATAGCCCGGAGGCAGAAAGCCTCTGGATTTCATCCCCAGTACCACAAAAAAAAAAAACCAAAATGTAAAATAACTATATAAAATACATGTGTATTTCTACATAGAATTAATGTTACTAGACTATATTTATTATCATATCTTCACCATTATTCATTATTATTATATTCATTTTTCTTTGGTTTTTAAAATTAAAATTTAAAAAAAAAATTAAGAATCCATAAAATCACAATTTCTAAATGTTATGGCTGCTTTTTCTGATAAATTGTTTCTGGTATTCAGAACCATTTTCCAGCATCAGTAATTCCGTGTTCATTCATATTGACCCAGTTTTATATTTGTGATAAATTAAAACATCATTAAAATATATACATGCTAATTTCTAAGATTCAAGCTGTGAATAACCTCAGCAAGTTATTTATGACATTGCCTTAAGTATTAATACTTTTTTTATTCAAAGTGTTCAACAATATATTAAAAAATTAATGTTTTTCTGAATATTCTACAATATGTATATATCATGTTTCAGCCAAATAAGTAAGCATTAAAAATTACTAAATTAGCCAGGCATGGTGGCGCACACTTGTAATCCCCGCACTTGGGAGGCTGAGACAGGAGGATCACACAGGTTCGAAGCCAGCCTCAGCTAGCTACTCAGTGAGGCTTCCAGCAACTTAGTGAGACCCTGTTTCCAAATAAAACATTTTTAAAAAGTCTGGAAGTATAGCCCAGTGGTAGAAAGCCTCTGGGTTCCACCCCCAGTACAAAAAAAAAAAATATATATATATATATATATATATATATATATATATATGCTAATTTCTAAGATTCAAGCTGTGAATAAGCTCAGCAAGTTATTTATGATGTTGCCTTAAGTATTAATACTTCTTTTTATTCAAAGTGTTCAACAATATATTAAAAATTTTTTTTTCTGAATATTCTACAATATGTATCATATTTCAGCCAAATAAGTAAGCAAAAATTACTAAATTAAAAATGCAAAACATGCTATTACACATATTCGTATGTAGCTCCTCCATTGAAAAACCTCAGCTTTCTTCCTCTCCTATCCTTCTGTTCCAGTTTTGCTGAGATTTCCCCTCCATCATCTGGAATCCCTCTGGTATTACCACTACTCCCTAGGTTGAACATACTAGAGAAAACATATGTCCTTTCTCTTTCTGTGCTTGACTAATCTCACTTAACATAATGTTCTCTAGTTCCTTCCATCTTCTTGCAAATGCTATTATTTTATTTTTCTTTATAGCTGATATATTTCCATTGTGTGTATTTCCCATAATTTTGCAATCCACTCATCAGTTGATGGAGATCTAGGTTGGTTCCATATTTTGGCTATTACAAACTATGCTGCTATGAACATGGGTATGCATATGTTAACATAGATCTCTGATTTCAACCCCCTTGGAAAGATACCCAGGAGTGGTATAGCAAGATCAAATGGTGGATTTAGTCCCAGTTTTCTAAGGAATCTCCATACTGATATCCATAGTGGCTGAACTACTTTGCACTCCCACCAACAATGTAAAAGAGTTCCTCTTTCCCCACATCCTTGCCATCAATTGTTGTTCTTTGATTTCTTTATGTTTGCCACTCTGATTGGGGTTAAATGGAATCTCAGCATAGTTTTGATTTACATCTCCCTGATGGCTAGTGATGTTGAACATCTTTACATGTATTTATTGGTCATTTGTATCTCTTCTTTTGTGAAATGTCTATTCATTTCAGTTGCCCATTTCTTGATTGGGTTCTTTGTTTTGCTAGTTTAGAGTCTTTTGAATATGTGTAATAGCATAAATACAACATGATTAACCTGGACACTCTCTATTGGGGGGAAGGGAAAGGAAGGGGCAAGGGCATGAAGCCCAATGTAAATGTACACCACTCGCAATATGTTCCATTTATAAAAAAATTAAATTAAAATTAGTCTTCTAAAAAAAGTAAATCATGCATGACACATGTGGTTGCAGAATATTATTCATAAAAACATCCCAGAAACTTTCCCATGCTTTGATGTGAATTCTCATTCACACACTGAAAGAGTGAAGTACCAGTTCATAAGCTGATTCTGAGATATTAGCCCTGATCTAAATGGCTTGAGAAAAAGGAAATAATTTCATTTCTACCTTAATAAATTCTTCATCAAGGAGATATGTTGTAGGTAATTTAGATATTCCTACAATGCACCTAATATTCTGAGAACTAGTATGTTAAATGTTCTCTAGACTAAAAGTACTGCTTTAAAATTATCTATAATCATGACTTCTTACAAAGTCAGCCTTCATTTACCTGAATTAGAGTGATCATGCAGGATTGGGTTAACTTATATATATGTTTTAAAATTGACAAAATTTAACACTTACTAGAAAAATTGTAAAATGCGCTAAAATATTTAGCATGCTAAATATCATTTGGTCTAATCAACATTTGTTTTGTTGTGGTAAAAGTATACAAAATAAAATGAGTATTTTAAGCTAGAGAAACAACTGTTGTTACAAACAGAAAAAATACTATTATTTGAATTTCATCCTTTTACTGTCTTTTTTTTCAAGGAATTTAGAAAAAAAAATATGCTCATACATCACCTGTGTAAAATGAGAACAATTTATGTTCTGTCAACTGTGAACACCAATCATAAACAGACATTTGCAAATTTACATGAGATGGAAAACAATTTCAAGGCAATAAACTATACCACAATAAAAATTACACATGCCTCACAGCATTAGGAGAAAAATAAAACTGTGACTGGCCAAAAGAAAATCAGCGTTTCCATAATTCTAGCCGGTCAGTGCTGATACCCTGAACAACAAAGAACTATTTCTAGGTGCATGGCACTGCAGAGAGATGTCTAACTCAGCCTTCAGCAGGAAAGGCTTTTGTACGGAGAGGCTGTGTGGTTAAGAAAGGCTCAGACCTTGTGGAAATAGGACAACTGTATGACACTTTGTGCTGCTCATAATTGCTAACTAAGCATACTTTGGCCTGCCTTTAGTTGCTGGTTAAAGACAACAAAGACTTGTATTCATTTGTATACTATTATTTCAAACATAAAAGATTTTTCAAATATATACTGCTGTGTAATCTAGTCTAATAGGCATTTGAAGGCATAAGTTAAAATGGACAACTTAAAAAATGAAAATAAGACTAAACATTTTAAATTGGCCATGTTAACATATAATCTGAACCTTTGGCATTTGAAGTACAGTATGCATGACATGTTTTAGGATTAGACTTTTGGTTTTTACACATAACTAATTTGATATTGTGATTTTTATTTTAGAAAATATAAGTAACTTAATAGGAAATATCTGTAATCACACTTCTTAGGACTATACATTTTAACAATTATTTATTTCCCTATAATTTTTCTAGTCTGCATGTTTAATACATGTGTTGTGGGTGTAATGTGTTATAGACTTTAAAAACTTGATTTCCTATAAACATATAAAATGATTACATATAAACTTTTATGGACTTTTTAAGAAAAAAGTCAGCAAAACAGGAATAAAAATATGAGAAAGGTCTACATGTTTATGATGAAAGCTAGGTATATACATATTGTATGAAACATTATTAGATTATACAAAGATGCTGACCTAGGAGGAAAGCGGTGTTGGCAGTGGGGGCTGTGTTGGTGGTGGAGGCTTGTATTTGGGAGAGGCAGAGATCTGATCCAACCCACCATGAACTTCTGAAGAAATTGCTCCAAAGGCAGAATGCTACCATTGTGCATGCTCAGGAATACTGGACAACATGCAGTGTGGGAAAAGAGTTTGGGAAAGAATTGAGATGGTGGAGGCAGTGGCAATGGCAGCAGCCAGTACTTAGAAGAGGCAGAGATCTGATGCAACACACCTGGATCTTTTGAAGAAATAACCCCAGAGGCAGAATAATATCATGTGCACGCTTGGGAACTTGGGACAAGATGCTGTGTGAAGAGGGTGCTCATATCCAAGCCTGCCAAGGGGTGAGGTCCTTGCCAGGGACAGCAAGGCAGGGATCGGATCCTGCCGTGAGGCAATGCCAGTGCAGGGGCCTCCGAGGCCAGAATTAGAGCCAGCCGAGGGGTTAGGCCTGTTCTGGGACCAGCAAGGCTAGAATCAGAGCCTGCCGTGAGGCTGGCTAGGCTGGTGATGAGGCCTCCGAGGCTGGGAAAAGAGCCTGCCGAGGGGTTAGGCCTGTGCTGTGACCAGCGAGGCTGTGATCGGAGCCTGCTGAGAGGCTAGGCTGGTTCTGGGGCTTCCAAGGCCATGATTGGAGCATGCTGAGGAGTTAGGCTGGAGCCGGAACCAGTGAGGCCAGGATTGGGGCCTGCTGTGAGTCAAGGCCGGTGCTTGGAGCCTGCCAAGGGGTTAGGCCATTGCTGGGGCGAGTGAGGCCAGGATCAGAGCCTGCCATGAGGCAAGTACAGTGCTAGGGCCTCTGAGGCCAGGATCAGAGCCTACCAAGGGGTTAGGCCAAGAAACTCAACCAAAAGGCTTATAGACCCGATCAGCAAATTCAGCAAAGTGTCTGGATACAAAATTAATCTTAAAAAATCAGAAGCTTTCCTATACACCAACCATAAATCCAGTGAAAAAGAAATTCAGAAAACACTTCTACTCAGCATCTCCCACAAAAAAAAATAAAATACTTAGGAATAAACTTAACCAAGGAGGTAAAAGATATCTACAAAGAAAATTATAAAACAATGAAAAAAGAAATCAAAGAAGATCTTAGAAGATGAAAAGATCTTCCATATTCATGGATAGGCAGAATAAATATCATTAAAATGGCCATCCTCCCAAGAGTGATCTACAGATTCAATGCAATGCGCATTAAACTAACAAGATCATTCCCCACAGACACAGAAAAATCAGTCCTTATATTTATTTGGAATAACAAAAAGCCCAGAATAGCCAAAGTAGTTCTCAGCAACAAAAACCATGGAGGAGGAATCACAATACCTAACTTTAAACTATACTACAAAGCCATTGTAATAAAAACAGCATGTTACTTGCACAAAAACAGATACATAGACCAATTGAGTGGAATAGAAGACCAGAAACAAGTACACACACTTTCAGCCAATTGATTTTTGACAAAGGGGCCAAAAGCATACACTGGATAAAAGATAGCCTCTTCAACAAATGGTGTTGGTAAAACTGGTTAACCATATGCAGAACATTGGAAATTAACCCCGCTTTCTCACCCTGCCCAAGAGTCAATTCAAGATGAATCAAAGACTTGGAAATCAAACCAGAGAAGTTGAAGCTCCTTGAAGAGGGCAAAGGTCCAACACTGCAACACATAGGCTCAGATAAACACTTTCTCAACAAGAGGCCAAAGGCACAACAAATTAAAAGGTGAATCAATACTTGGAATTGCATGAAACTGAAGAGCTTCTGTTCAGCAAAGGAAACAGAATGGGAGAAAATTTTTGCCACCTAGACCTCCGATAGAGGACTAATATCTAGAATATATAGGAAACTCAAGAAACTCAACACTAAGAAAACAAAGCATCCAATAGCAAAATGAACAATCGAACTAAATAGACACTTCACAAAAGAAGAAATTCAAATGGCCAATAAATGCATGAAAAAATGCTCAACATCATTGGCAATCAGAGAGGTGCAAATCAAAACTACCCTGAGATTTCACCTAACTCCAACTAGAATGGCAATCATTCAAAACACAAACAACAACAAATGTTGGCAAGGATGTGGAGAAGTGGGAACTCTAGAACATTGTTGGTTGGATTGCAAATCAGTGCAACCACTTTGGAAAACAGTATGGAGAATCCTCAGAAGAATGGAAACAAATCAACCATTTTATCCAGCAATATCACTTCTGGGTTATCTACCCAAAAGAAAGAAAACCAAACTACTAAACTAATGCATGTGTATCTATGTTCATAGCTGCACAATTCACCATAGCCAAATTATGGAATGAGCGAAGATGTCCATCAATAGATGAATGGATTACAAATCTGTGGGATATGTACACAATGGAATTTTACTCAGCCATTAAAAAAATTCAATTACATCATTTTCAGGGAAATGGATGGAACTCTAGGACATTATGCTAAGTGAGATTAGTCAGTCACTAAAAATAAGAAATTAGATGTTTTCCCTAATATGTGAAAGGAAGGAGAAATGAGTCATAGGAGGAACTGTAGATGAAAAAGGAAATCCTATAGGGGAACAAATAAAGCAACCTAAATGAGGAGATGGGAGGGAGGAAGAAGAAAATTCTCTAAAACCCACAATGTACTTAAACATATCTAAGCCAACAACTAAGCCAAGCAAGGGAAGGAGGGATGAGGAGGGAATGGGTTGGGAATTGGGTAGGGTTTAAATCAGTAATGTGTACATGTATGTACACAAACTTTTTTACCCCAATATTATGTATGAATATAATGCACCAATAAAAAAAGAAAAAAAGAAAGAAAAACATTTCATAAATTAGGTGAAATGAGTCGCAACCCTTGAATCTATTCACATAATTTTTTTCTGAAATAGTTACTGAGTAGCTGGTTTATTCCAGACACCATTTTAGAAACTTAGGGCATATCAAGGAATCAAAGAAAAAAATCTCTGCCCTTATCTAGTTTAAAATCTAGTCGGGAAGAAAGTTTGTTAGATTAAATAATACATACAGGGCTTATAATTGTGCTTACACTGCTTATTTCTTGAGTACATAGTAGTACCCAACATGAACAACAGATGGGCACTTAGATTATTGTCACAGCATACCAGTTGGCAGATCCATTAGAAATGCTGCAATTATTTTATGTTATTCATTTTCTGGGATGCAAGTTAGTTAAATAAAGTTTATGTTAGAAGAAAATTTTGCTTTTTGTTAATGAATGTTTCAAATGGACTTTCTTTGAGGTCATTAGCATTCTTTAACAAATGAGATAGTATCCCCTACCCCCAGATTTTGAAATATATATTGCTTAAGCTTAGTGCCTCAATAAAAATAAATTTCTGCTTGGTGATTTCTGAATATGTTGAAATGCATTTTTAAATTTTTAAATTAAATATCTTGAGATTTCAATAATCACATTGCATTACCAAGCTTGGTTGCCTAGTTAAGGACATCAGGTTGCAAATGGATTAGAATTTATAATTTATCCATATGCTGTTTGCAAGAAATGTACCTTACAGGTAAAGATAGTCACAAACTAAAGGTAAAATGAAGTTGTACATGCTAATATTTGAAGACAAGCATGTGGAGAAACTCTCATATCAGACAAAATAGACTTCAAGCCTAAACTTATCAGAAGATATAAACAGTTCATTTTTTTTTTACTGGTAAGAGAAACAATCCAACAAGAGGATATAATAATAGCCAACATTTATGCTTCAAACATAGGTACAACTTTTATAAAACAAAATCTTCATAATAAGAAGTTTATTTGATAAGTCTCAAATAGATCCCTAAACAATAATACTGAGAGGCACCAACATTCCTCTCACATCACTCTATAACTACTAGACAAAAATCAGTAAGATACTTCAGAACTAGGGGAAAACATAAATTCAAATGAATCTACTAGGCACCTACAAAATATCCCATCCTACTACAGCTGAAGACACATTCTTTTCTGCTGCTTATAAAACTTTCTTCAAATAGATTATATCCTGAGACACAAAACAAGCGCTAGCCAATTAAAGAGAAAAAAATTGACTTAACTCCTTGCATCTTTTCAGACTGTATAGAAATAATCCTAGAAATCCACTATAAGAAATTCCAGAGAAACTTTATAAATACATGTAGTCCTAAAACAACACTGGTGAATGAGGAATGGGTTATAGAATAAAGGTAGAAACAAAGAAATCCCCCAAAACAAATAAAAATAGAGACATAATATGTCAAAATTGCTTGAACACTTTAAAGGCAGTATTAAGAGGAAAATTCATAGCACTGAGTGCTCACATAAGTAAATAGCCTAATGACATACCTCAAAGCCTTTGAAAAGCAGGAATGGTTTAATCCCAAAGCTAGTAGAAAAAAGAAACGCAGCAAAAATCAATAGAGAACAACACAAAAACAGAGAAATAAAAAAATACTAATGTTAACTTCTCAAATGAGAAATAAACTAGATAAAACAATTGCTAACCTAACCAAAATTAAAAAATCAACCAAAATTACTAAAATAAAAGTTGAGACTTCCAGGAAGATGGCGATGGAGAAAAGCGGGGCATAAGAGCCCCGCTAACAACAAATCTCCATTACCACAAAATCAGCGCCTTTCATAGCCAGAAAACACCATCACCAGTGAAACAAAAAATCACCAGGCTCCTGAGAGAAAGCAGACTGAGAACAGAGCCACAGAGGAGATAACCGGCCTTACGCCCGAGGACGCGGCAGACGCGGCAGCAGCGCCATACTGCCAGCGGCACCGGCAAATTCACGGGATTGCTACAGCAAGCCGAGGTGAGCCACTGTGGAACAGCCAGGCGGGATTTCTCCATGCAGAGAGCATCTAAAGCTCCCAGTGGCCGAGCTCAGCACACGCTGCAGGGATTCAGAGTGGAAATCAAAACCAAGAAGAAAAACACCAGCCCCACAGCCGAGGGCGTAGCAGCAGTGCCATATTGCCACCGGCGGCAGCAGCACTGAATTCAGCGAGGCCAGTACAGCTACATCTGCATACTCAAGAACAGTGAGTCAAATTGCAGGCCACAGAGGAGAAATCCCAGTACTGTACTCCCTGGGACTTGACCCAGTGGGGGAGGGGCGGTGGCAGAGATATCACACCATAGGAGAACGTGCAACCTGGCACCCCCCATAGTTTAAAGCAGCCTCTATCGACTCCCTGGGTCAGAGATTCTGTGATAAAACCCAGTAAAGGAGTAGTGGGGTCTGAGATACTACTGACTTGAGATCCAGAACACCTTAAGTGAAGTCATAGTGAGCCAAGGGAAGAACCCAGAGAAGGCACAAACTTCCAAAATCATGGGAAAGAGGAATAACACTGGAGCAATGAATGCCCACAACCCCACAACATCAGAACCCGATAAAACAGAAAATCAGAGATTTCTAGAAGATCAAATCAGGAAAATAACTGTAGAAATAATAGAGGTGCTTCGAAAAGAACTCAGAGAGAGCCAAAAAGAGATAAAGGATGCAATTAATGAAGTAAAGGCCTCAATTCAAAGCACAAACAACCGATTAGAACACATGGAGAACAGAATCTCGCTCTTAGAAAATGAGCAATCCAAAAATGAACACATAGTTTCTAATCTAGAAAAAAATATCCAACAACAGGAATCTGATATTGAAAAAATATGGGCCCATTTTAAGAGAGCTAACCTAAGAATAATTGGAATAGAGGAGGGAAAAGAAAGTGAAACCAAAGGGATCAACAATCTCTTCAAGGAAGTAATAGCAGAAAAATTTTCAAACATAGAGCAAGAGGTAGATACACAGGTCCAGGAAACTTATAGAACTCCCTTTAGACAGGATCGGAGAAGAGGATCCCCACACCACATAATTGTCAAAATGACCAATGTGGAAGCCAAGCAGAGAATCTTAAAGGCAACAAAAACAAAGGGCCAAGTGACATTCAGAGGCAAACCAATTAGAATCACTCCAGACTTCCCAAACCAAGTCATGAGAGCCAGAAGGGCTTGGAGTAACCTATTCCAAACTCTGAAAGAAAACAACTTCCAGCCCAAAATTTCCTACCCAGCAAAACTTTCTATCAAATTAGATGAGGAAATAAGAAGCTTCCACGACAAACAGAAACTGAAGGAATTTTTCTCTTCAAAACCAGCGCTAGAGAAAATACTCAAAGAGATTAACTACAAAGAAGAAATAGGTAACACACACCAGAACAAGAGAAACAAGATTTTCCATCCAACAGACAACTAAGATTGGTTATCTGTGGAGATTCATTATTTATGTTAGTCTTTTACCTATCTCTAAAGGGTATTGTTTGCTTTTATTGTTGTTAATTTCTAGGACTTCTAGTTGGAATATTAATATACCTTCAGATATAGCATTTGGAAATATTTTATCCCATTCTATTAGTAACTGTTAACTCTGTTTACATTGTCTTTGGATATACAATAATTTTTTTTTTTTATTTTTTAGGGAGTTTGTATACTCCTCTGTTGCATGTGCCATTGAAATCATAACCAAGAAATCACTGCCAATTTCAATGTTGTGAGGTTTTATGACCCAGATTTTCTCCTAAAAGTTTATAGTCTTAAGATTTATATTTAGGTCTATTATCTATTTTGAGTTGATATTTGTATATGGGATTAGGTAAGGGTCCAATTTTATTCTTTTCCATGTAATTATTATTTTTTAACAATATTTAGTTAAAAGATTAATATTTCCACCACCAAATGTTCGTGGAAACCTTGTCAAAAATAACGACAATATAGGGAAGAATTTAGCACTAGGCTTTTATTTAACTCCAATGGTTTATATATCTGCCTTTAGAATAGTACTACACTGTTTCAACTATTGTAGCTTTATATGGTTTGAAATCAGAAAATATATATCTTCTAGCTTTGTTCTTTTTCAAGATCGTTTTGGGTACCTAGAGTCCATATTCCATATTAGGATAGATTTTTTTCTGAAAAATAAATATATACATAAATGATAGTTTCACCTAAAAAATAGAAAAAAAATATTCTCTGGTAAGAAAGAAAGCAAAAAGAAATATTGAAATGTTATCTTTAAGTCATCAAAAGCTTGGTATCAGACAAATGAAACTGTTATGTGAGATTATCATTTTTAATTTTAGATAAATTGCCATAATACTAGATGTCAACTACTAAGCCAAGCATGGGAGGGAGGGATAGGGAGAGAATGGGGTGGGGATTGGGTGGGGGCTGCTGGGAAAAGTGTGCATGTATGTCTACAAAAGTATGTATCCTACTATGATGTATGAATACAGTGCACCAATTTAAAAAAAAGTTGAAAAAGGTGATATTACCACTGACACCACAAAAATCCTGAGGAATATTAAAAACTACTTTGAAAACTATACTCCAACAAAATGAAAAACCTATTCAGAAGGTTTTCCAGCAGAATTTTATAAAACTTTAATGGATGATATAATTCTAAATTTTCTCAATTTATACCATGAAAACAGAAAGATGATGGGATTCTCCCAAATATATTTTATGAAACCAACATCACATTAATGTCAAAACTTTAAAAAGACAGGAAGAAAGGAAAATTACAAAGCAACATTTTTACTGAACTTAGACATAAAATTTCTAAACAAAATCCTAGCAATAAACATTCAAAACCAAATCAAGAAAATTATACACCATGAACAAATAGATTCATCATATGAAAGACAATCTATGTAATTTACCACATGAACAGAATTAAGGAAAATAATCACATGATCATTTCAATAGATGCTTAAAAAGTCATTTAATAAAATCCAAGACTTTTCATGCTAAAAACACTCCAGAGAATTGGAATAGAAGGATCATATCTCAACATCATAATGGCTATATATAAGAGGCCCACAACCAATATCACATTAAATGGAAAATAAATTGAATTTCCTTCAAAATTAGGAACAAGACAAGGAGGAGCCAGGTGAGGTGGTGCATGCTTATAATTCCACCATTTAGGAGGCTTAGACTGGAGGATTGCAGAGGGTGTAGAATGGCCATCAAATGCCCCTGGGTTCCATCCCCAGTATCCCCGCCCACACACACACACACACGGATGAACACCATCACTACTCCTTTTCAATGGAGCTCTTAAGACTCTGTTAGTTAAGTGAAAAAAATCAAAGGAGTACAAATAAAAAGGAAGAACTGAAACTATACTTATAGATGATATGATACTATTCTTAGAAGACCTAGTAAACTCAATGAAAAGGCTATTCAAACTGATCAAGAAATTCAAAAATTTCTGGTAATAAAATCAATCTTATAAAAAATAAATTCATTAAATAATACATTCAGAAAATAGTTCTACTCACAATAGCCCACAGAACTTTGAATTAAGTGTAACCAAGGAGGTAAAAGACCTCTACAGGAAAAAGTATAAAAATTGAAAAAAGAAATGGAAGATCTTAGAAGTTGGTAAGACCTTCCATATTCTTAGATAGGTAGCATAAACATCATAACAGTCATTCTTCATAAAGTGCTCTACAGATTCAATGCAATACCCATTAAAATACCAAGATCATTCTTCAGAGATGTAGAAAAATCAGTCCTTAATTTCATTTGGAACAACAAAAACCCTAAATAGTCAAACTAGTTCTTAGCAACAAGAACAATGCAGGACACATCACAATAACTCACTTTAATAAAAACAGTAACAATATTGGCACAAAAGAAGACACAAAGACCAATGGAGAAAAATAAAAGTATCAGAAACAAATCCACACACTTATATTCAATTGATTTTTGACATTTTGGGCAAGAGCATACACTGTAAAAAGCCACTTCATCAAATGATGTTGGCAAAACTAGCTAACCATATGCAGAAAAATGGCAATTAAGCCTACTTTCTCATCCCACACAAGGGTCAATTCAAGATGGATGTTCACCCTCATATTTGGGAGTTAGAGAAATTGGGATATAGGTGGGACTATAGACAAAGGAGGGAAAATCTTAGTTGAATGAAGACAGTATGTAATTAGGAAGATGGGAGGGGGGAAGAGGGAAACACCTCAATGGTCATGATGTACATACACAAACTTAACAAAAACTAATCACTGTGCAGAACACTGAAAGAAAGGGAGAGGGAGGAAATAGGGCAGGAAGTAGGGGTGGGCTCAACAAGTACTGTATGCATGTATACCTCTATCACATGAAATTTGTGACATACATGCACAAACATATCAACGTCAATCACTAAGCCAAACATAAAAAGGAGGGTGGGGGAGGGAATGGAGTGGGAATTAGGGAAGGGCTAAATGAGTTATGTGTACAACATCTTGTAATCCATTAAGATGCATAACTACAATGCACCAATAAAAGAATTAAAAAGACATAATCACAATGTAACAATAAAAATATATTACATTATTAAAAATATGTTACATTATTTATATTTCACTTATGCTTATGTAATATGACATAATTTTAGATACTAATATCTACATAATTTCCTAGGTACTATTCCTTTTCTCTCCTTCTCTATTCATGCTAGAAGCAGAATTTCAGGACTTCAAGCAGAATTATCTTGAAATAAGTTTCTAACCAGATAGTAAGGTCTCCGTACATTGAAGGTTTTGAATCCTGAGAGTAAAAAGTGGGTTTTTTCCTTTTTCTTTCTTTCTTTTTTTTTTTTTTTTTTTTTTTTTTTTTTTTTTTTTTTTTTTTTTGGTGGTACTGGGGTTCCTGGAAGCCATTCTACCTCCGGGCTACACTTACAGACCTATGTTATATATATATTTTTAAATTTGGAAACAGGGTCTCTTAAGCCAGCATGGCTGGCTTTGAACCAGCGGGATCCTCCTGTCTCTGCCTCACAAGCGCAGGGATTACAAGCGAGTGCCACCAGACCGGCAAAAGTGGGTTTTTCTGAGAACAGAATATTAAACAGAGAGGGTTTTCTTGATTCAGGAGAAAATATCAAAAGCCAGGGGACTGAAAGGCAGAGTACTCAGGTGTGGTCTCCTAAATAGAGTCTAGAGAGTTGGTAGAATATTTTAATGATAGTAAGGATCTTCTTTTGAAAATAATTAGGTAGCTTTAACCATATGACTAAAGTTATACATCTTTGAAAATCAGTGTATGTATTTTTTCTTTATTGGAGCTATTAGTGTGACACTTTAACTGAAATACTTCTATAATGTATCAAACTATAAAATCCCCTTCCATATACCTTATTAAAATAATTTATGCAAGAATGATACATATCTACTCAGACAACAAATTTTTTATTAGTATAAAATATTTTTAGCATACTGGGAAAATGTAATAGCTTCAAATAGTGTTTGACATTAATAGTTAATAATCAAGGGATCATACTGTTCAGTTGCCATATTATATGCTTTCTTTTTTTTTTTTCCTTGAAGAAGAACTCATTGATGATTCTACAGCTGTGGATACTGAAAATAAATTGAGAAGCTCTGGGATAGTCAAACAGTAGAACATAGTCCTTACTAGATCCATTGAAGAGAGCAGTGTAAGTGCATTGCTATCCTCCCTAGCACTTTGATGAGAGCAGCCAAGCAATTTTTCATTTTACTTTTGAACACAATACGGGCATCCCATGTCCATGTGTTACACAGGGACTGTTCAAAGCCTCTGTTATTCATGTCTGTGCAGATACAGAGATCAATACAAAAAATATTAGTGGAAAAATGTTGCTTTATACTGAACAGCATTCTGTCTTTGTGTTGAAAATAACCATGAAACAATAAATCATGAAACACAAATATCTCCAGACACAATCCTCTAGAATACAAATCTCTAATATCAGAGAATGCTCCAAGGAACAGCAACTAGCCAATCATCTGCTAAGTTTGCAGCAGAAAGAACATTGTTTCAACTTCCAGTGGATAATAAATGCTTTGATACAATCTATTTTGCAAGATAATTAGATGTATAATTTCCTAATATTATATACACTGCAATACACTACTATATTTTTGCCATTTTTCTGTCAGTTTGTCATAATTTTGTTCATCCAGATTGCTATTATTTCCCAATAGAATGTCACTGGACTGTGATTTGTTTTGAAAATAAGTAAAATTATCTGATTCATGACTAACAGAAATTCTCCTATAAACAATATGCAATAAACTTAAGTATATTTTATTTTTAGGTGCTCAATCACAAATAAGATTTACTATTCTCATTGATTTGAATTTTTCTTCACGTTGCCATCAATTACTTATTGTATCAAACTAATAAAATAAAAATTTTATTATATATGTACATATATATGGTTATAGCCATCATTGAATTTACTCATATACCTATTTATTTAATAAACATTTATTTAACTTTTCATTTTAATTCATCCAAACAACATTTTTAACATCTTCTGAACAGCAAGCACCATTCTAGTCTAAACTGGTGAAACACCAGTGAAAAAAGACAAATTCTCTGCCAGTTTTAGGCATACAATCTAGTATGGAAAGAGAAAAAAATCATATAAGTATATTTCACGTATTTGGAAGTACTATAAAGTAAAATAAAGCATTAAGGGTAGAGTCCATGAAGGATGTTTTGATGATGGTGGCATTAGTTTAAACAGGCTCATCATAGGTCATGTCCTTGTAGGGTTACTTTGGAGGGAGTACCTAAATGAAGCCAGGGAGTAGTCAATGCAGGGCTTTCCATTTGGAGATGAGTGGTGAGGATGCTTGTTGGAAGAGCAGAAAATCCAGTGGCTTACCAAGTTCAGTCAACAAGGTGATAAAAAAAAAAAAAACTCTATCAGGCATGGTTGCACAAACCTATCATCCTAGCTCATAGGAGACTGAGTCAAGAAGGTCACAGGTTCTAGGTCAGCCTCAGCAATGTAAAGAGACTGTTTCAAAACAAACAAACCAGCAAAAAATTAAAAAGGCTGTGGCTACATCTCAGATGTAGAATTTCCCACATGCATATACCACATGCAGTTTGGCAAGCATATTAGACAGAAATTAGACAGAAAAGCTAAAATGTAAGTGAGCTTTATATAAATTTATTTTCACTTCTTTGTTCTATTGTTTTTTTTTTTTTTTTACTCTCAGGAAACTACACTAATTACAATATACAATAAAAATCAAACTTTTGACTATATAACAAAAATACACTATGCAAAAATAAACAATTATTTGCTTGATCATTTAGATTCTTTTCCCAACATCATTACTCTTCCCCATCCAATACAGAAAAATGATATAAGGGCCGGGCATGGTGGTGCATGCTTGTAATACCCGCGCTTGGGAGGTGGAAACAAGAGGATCGCGCATGTTCGAAGCCACCCGCACTGGCTTAAGAGACCCTGTTTCCAAGTAAGAACATAAAAATAGGTCGGGGAGTGTAGCCCAGTGGTAGAAGGGCTTCCAGGAACCCCAGTAACACAAAAACAAGAAAGAAAGAAAGAAAGAAAGAAAGAAAGAAAGAAAGAAAGAAAGAAAGAAAGAAAAAGAAAAAAAGAAAGAGAGAAAGAGAAAGAGAAAGAAAGAAAAGATATATAAGGAATATAGAACTGGGAGGTTGAGACAGGATTACAGGTTTGAGGCTAACCTCAGCAACTCATTGAAACCCTATTTCAAACTAAAATAAATTAAAAATGGCTGGGGGTATAGGTTGGAGGTAAAATCCTTAAGATTCAACCTCAAGTACAGACAGAAAGAGGGAGAGAGAAAGAGAATCCCACATTTACTTTTATATCACCAAATCTTCAACTTGATTTATTAAAAAAAAAAAAACAAATTACTTAAATGTTCTATTTAGTCTGGCTTGCAATTCCAGCATTTGGGAGGCTGAGATCAGAGGGTTGCAGTTTTCAGACAGCCTAAGCTTCTCAGTGTGGCCCTCTGCAACTTTGTGAGACCATTTCAAAATAAAGAATAAAAAATAGGGCGGGGGGGTGTAGTTCAGAGGTCAAATGCCTCTGGGTTTTATCCCCAGACCTGCAAAAAAGTTTTATTAATAATTCATTTATTTATTTATTTTAAAATTTTAATATATAATTTTATTTAGACATAAACTGGCAATGTGGATTAGGAAACATATCCAAGTATATGCTGTCTGCAAGAAACTCACCTCACAGCCAAAGACATTCACAGGCTGAAAGTGAAAGGATGGAAGAAGATATACCATGCAAACGGTGACCAAAAAAGAGCAGGGGTAGCAACCCTGATATCCAACAAAACAGACTTTAAACTAAAACACATCAAAAGAGACAAATCAGGGCACTTCCTTTTATTAAAAGGAAAAATACACCAAGAAGATATAATGATAGTAAATATTTATGCCCCAAATGTGGGTGCAACCACATTTGTAAAACAAACCCTTCTGGACATAAGATCCCAAGTAGACCCAAACACAATAATTCTGGGAGACTTTAATATGCCTCTCACACCACTGGATCGATCTTCAAGGCAAAGGATGATGAAACCATAAACCAAAAGGACCAAATAGACATTTTCAGATTATTTCAACCAGGAACTACAGAATACACATTCTTCTCAGCAGCCCATGGAACCTTCTCCAAAATAGACCACATCCTGGGACACGAAGAAAATACCAGCAAATTCAAAAAAATGTAATATAATTCCTTGCATCTTTTCAGACCACAATGGAATAAAAGTAGAAATCAACAACAGGAAACTTGAAAGAAAGCATTCAAATTCATGGAGAATGAATGATACACTATTGAATGACGAATGGGTAAGAGCAGAAATTAGGGAAGAAATAAAGAAATTTATGGAAACAAATGAAAACAGAGATGCAACCTACCAAAATCTATGGGACACCATGAAGGCAGTATTAAGATGAAAGTTTATTGCATTGAGTGCCCACATAAGAAGGACAGAGAACCACCAAGTAAAGAACCTAATGACACAACTCAAGGACCTAGAAATTCTGCAATAGTCTACTCCCAAAGCCAGCAGAAGGCAAGCAATCATTAAAATTAGAGCAGAAATAAATGAAATAGAGAACAAAAAACAATTCAAAGAATCAATAAAACACAAAGTTGGTTCTTTGAAAAGATTAATAGAATTGATAAACCCCTGGCCAACCTAACCAAAAGAAAAAGAGAATCAACTCAAATTATCAAAATTAGAAATGAAAAAGGAGATATCACCACAGATAGTGAAGAAATTAAAAAGATTATCAGAACTACTTTAAAAATTTATACTCCAATAGACTTGAAAACCTGGAAGAAATTGATAGATTTCTAAGCACAGTTAACCTTCCTACACTCAGCCAAGAGGACATAGCAAGCCTAAACCAACCAATAACAACCAAAGAAATAGAAATGGCAATAAAAATTCTTCCACCAAAGAAAACCCCAGGCCCAGATGGGTTCCCAGCTGAATTCTACAAAACCTTCAGTAAACAACTAATACCAATACTTCATAACATCTTCTGGGAAATCGAAAGAGATGGAACTCTCCCAAATTCCTTCTATGAGGCCAGTATCACATTAATCCCCAAACCAAATAAAGATACTTCAAGAAAGAAAAACTACAGACCAATATCCTTAATGAACATAGATGCAAAAATTCTAAACAAAATACTAGCTATACTCATTCAAAACTATATCAAGAAAATAATACATCATGACCAAGTCGGTTTCAGCCCAGAATAACAAGGCTGGTTCAACATATGCAAATCAATACATGTTATTCACCACATAAATAGAACCAAGAACAAATACCACATCATCATAGAAATGGATGCTGAAAAAGCATTCGACAAAATCCTACACCAATTTATGTTAAAAACTGCAAAAAATTGGGATAGAAGGAAAGTACTTCAACATCATTAAGGCAATATACTGTAAACTCAAAGCTAACATCATATTGAATGGGGAAAAACTCCAAGAATTTCCGCTAAAGTCGGGAATAAGACAAGGATGCCCAATATCACCACTCCTTTTCAATATAGTCCTTGAGACTCTTGCTGTAGCAATCAGACAAGAGAAGGAAATCAAAGGAATTTACATAGGAAGAGAGGAATTAAAATTATCCTTATTCGCAGATGACATGATCCTTTATCTGGAAGACCCAAAGAACTCAACCAAAAGACTTGTGGAGCTGATTGACAAATTCAGCAAAGTTGCAGGATACAAAATCAACCTAAAGAAATTAGTGGCTTTTCTTTATGCCAACAACAAATCCACAATGAAAGAAACAAAGAAAACAATTACATTCACTATAACCTCAAAACCAATAAAATACCTAGGAATAAACCTAACCCAAGATGTAAAAGACCTCTACAACAAAAATTATAAAACATTAATAATAGAAAGAAATTGAAGAAGACCTTGGAAGATGGAAAGATCTCCTGTGCTCATGGATAGGCAGAATAAATATCATCAAAATGGCCATTCTGCCAAAACTGATCCATAGATTCAATGCAATTCCCATTAAAATATCAGTGACATTCTTCAGAGACTTAGAAAAATCAATCATGAACTTCATATGGATAAAGAAAAGACCTAGAATAGCCAAAGCAATTCTCAACAATAAGAAACATGCAGGAGGCATTACAATCCCAGACTTCAAACTATACTATAGAGCAATAGTAGTAAAAACAGCATGGTACTGGTATAAAAACAGATATACTGACCAGTGGATTAGAATAAAAGCTACAGAAACAAACCCACACATCTTTAGTCAATTAATCTTTGACAAAGGGGCCAAACACATACGCTGGAGAAAAGACAGCCTTTTCAACAAGTGGTGCTGGGAGAACTGGCTAACCATTTGTAAAAAGATGAATCTAAACCACTATATCTCACCAAAGACAGGAATCAACTCAAGATGGATCAAAGACTTAGACATTAGACATGAGACTTTGATGTTAGTAGAGGAGAGCATAGGTTCAACACTACAACATATTGGCACAGGCAGTAACTTTCTCAACAAAACCCCCAAAGCTCAGGAAATTAAAGCAAGAATAAACAAGTGGGATAACATTAAACTAAAAAGTTTCTTCTCATCAAAGGAAACTATCAATAACCTAAAGAGGAAGCTGACAGAGTAGGAAAGGATCTTTACCAGCCACCATTCTGATAGGGGGCTAATATCCAGAATATACAAAGAGCTCAAAAGACTCTACACTAGCAAAACAAACAACCCAATCAAGAAATGGGCAAATCAACTAAATAGCACTTCACAAAAGAAGAGATACAACGGGCCAATAGGTACATGAAAAGATGTTCTTCATCACTGGCCATCAGGGAGATGCAAATCAAAACTACACTGAGATTCCATCTAACCCCAGTCAGAGTGGCAAGCATAAAAAAATCAAACAACAACAAATGCTGGAGAGGATGTGGGGAAAGAGGAACTCTTTTACACTGTTGGTGGGAATGCAAACTAGTTCAACCAGTATAGAGATCTGTGTGGAGATTCCTAAGAAAGTTGGGAATAGATCCACCATATGATCCAGCTGTACCACTCCTGGGTATCTTTCCAAAGGGGTTGAATTCAGAGAAATACAGCAACATATGCATACCTATGTTCATAGCAGCACAATTTGTAATAGCCAAAATATGGAACCAACCCAGATCACCATCAACAAATGAATGGATAGCAGAACTGTGGGAAATACACACAATGGAATTCTATTCAGCCATAAAGAAGAACAAAATTATATCATTTACAAGAAGATGGAAAGCCCTGGAGAACATTATGTTAAGTGAGATCAGCCAAGCACAGAAGGAGAAGGTACATATGTTTCCTCTAATATGCCCAAACTAGGAAACACAAAGGATACCAGTGGGACTTCAGATAATGGAGGGGAAATACCAGCAAAGTTTGAATGGAAAGATAGGAGAGGAGGAAGGCTGATCTTGATTAATGAGGGTCTACATCTGAACATGTATAAAATTATGAATAAGACATGGTTAACTGCAGATACCAGCAACAGCCACGCCCTCTCGGCATCTGCATTATTATTATTCATGCAGTCCATAGGCAAAATCTCAAAGTGAGAAATAGCCCCGAGAGAAGGTATGATTGCTGGCTGAAAGTACTCTCCACTTTTAGATAGTCTTTCATAACTATTATTCTTTTAGTATTCTTTTAACTCTCCACATGAATTGCTCCGGTGGTGTAAGATCAGTACTGTGAGAGAAACTGAATCCGTGGAAAATAAAATTTCTGGTAATTTTTCCAAACCTCTAAATGTCCTTGGCTTTGTTCAGATGGTAAAAGAAATTATTTAGAGATTAGATGCAGTGGTAGTTTTCCAGTCAGTAATTACAAACGCAGATTTCCTCTCAATCTCTGACCTTCAACCTAATTACTAACTAACCTAGAGGGGGGAGGCGACCCGATGCCTCCATTTACCTCTCTTTGTGATCCTGCCCAGATACAGGAAGACAAATGTTGGGTGTAACATCAAAGCAACCCAGTTTATGAGCAACTAATACTGCCCAATACAATGGAGCTAAAGGCTAAGAAGATTCATGACCTTTACACCCAGTATGAGCCCTGCCCGAGATGGGAGGGGTGCCACATGGCCAAGGAAAGGATATTGCAAAGGGTCTGGGTCAGGAATATGGATTATTTATAAGTTGAATAGGTTTCTTTTTTTTTTTTTTTTTTTTTTGGTGGTACTGGGGTTCCTGGAAGCCCTTCTACCTCCGGGCTACACTCCCAGACCTATTTTATATTTTTGAAACAGGGTCTCTTACGCCAGCGCGGCTGGCTTCGAACCTGCGCGATCCTCCTGTCTCCACCTCCCAAGCGCGGGGATTACAAGCATGCGCCACTACGCCCGGCGTCCTAAGATGAATAGGTTTCTAATAAGCCTATCATTTGGGGAAAAGTGTTTCACAGCTAAGGAAGTATATCTGACAACTAAATCTAAAAACTACATGGTATTTTTGGTGTTTGTCTGCCAAACTGTGTTGTGAGTTTGCTTAAGCTTTCCGATTTTAGAAGGTAAGATGGCAACACCTGAAGAAACTCTATCATGTCCACCTGAATCACCACATCTCCCCACGCTTGCCATACGGACTGAGCCCAAAAGATGGAAAGTTCCAAGAAAGTTAAAGAAGATTCCCTGAGAAGCCTCCAAGCCTTGGGCGTGCCCGTTTCTTCTGGAAGATTGCCCTTTGGAACTGCTTGTCTGCAAGATTGGGGAGAAGATCCGGAGTTAATCTCTTGAAAGCCAAAAGCCGGCTGAAAGCCGAACTAGTTTTTTTACCTTTGTTTACATGTCATTCACTATTGTTTCACAGTGATTGAATTCCCCTCCTTTTCTCTTATTATTAACTTTACTGGTGAAGGGTATACATTTTTTGGAGTTCTTGTAATAAAGTGTCATTAGCTCAAGAAGCTCTTGTCCATATCAGGTTCTTTCCAAAAGCGCCGTCACTAGGAACTTAAAGAAATTTAATTCCTAGAAGGGAAAGAATCACTGCAGATAAGAGGCTGCAGTATTTCACTCTATCCTTCCCCATCTTTACTGAGATTCTCGACCACGAGTCCCGTTTGGACTGAGTTGGCTTATGGCAGTTAACCTAGACAACCATTGGTGGGAGGGGGGGAGGGAAAACGGGGGGGGGGGAGGCACCAAATATAGTTTAAATGTATACTATTTATGTTCAATAAAAATTGTTAAAAATTTAATATATTATTTATTTATTTATTTATTTATTTATTTATTTATTTGTGGTACTGGGGGTGGAACCCAGAGGCTTTCAACCTCTGGGCTACACACCCAGACTTATTTTATATTTTATTTGGAAACAGGGTCTCACTAAGTTGCTGAGAACCTCACTAAGTACCTAAAGCTGGCTTCAAACCCATGTGATCCTCCTGTCTCAGCCTCCCAAGCTCAGAGATTACAAGCCTGTGCCACCACACCCAGCTATAATTTTATTTAGATAGAATATTTTAGGTTATATAATATTGGGATATCATTGTATTATTTGTTTTGTTTTTAATTTATTTTTATATTTACATTCAGACTGTGTTCGGTGCCCTCTTATCCTCCCTTCCCCTTTCCCAATGACTTCCTAGGTTGTCTATGCTACATTCATACTTTTACACATATTTGGATGCAACTCCTTCATTAATCAACCTCAGCCTTCTTCCTCTCCTCTCCTTCTTTATTTATATCCTTTTCATGTAGTTTGTACATTTGTGTTGTATTGCATCTTCACATTATAATGTAGTTTACAGTGACAGTGATGAGCATGCACACAGCACTTGGTGGGCTTTCTCCCCGCTCTGTCTCCACTCGCCCCTGCCCCATGCAGGATGCTGAGTGTGGTATTGATAGTCTCATGGATGTACGTAATGTCAGTGGAAGTGTTTTCTTCATTCATTCTTCCTCTCTCCACCCTCCCCTAGATTGCCTGGGGTTTCTCCTCCATTAACTAAGGCCCCTCTTGTATCTTTATTAGGCCCTAGCTTCCATGGAAAACATATGACCCTTCACTTTCTGTGACTGGCTAATCTCACTAATGTATAATTCTCTAGGTCCATCCATTTTCCCACGAATGACATATTTTTTTCTTTATTGCTGAAATGAATTCCATTGTGTGTATATTTCATAATTTTATAATATATTTATCTGTTGATGGATACCTAGATTGGTTCCATAATTTGGCAATTGTGGACTGTGTTTCTATAAACAGGACATGTATGCGTTACTATAATATTCTGATTCAGTCCCTTTGGAAAAATACCCAGAAGTCGCATCGCTGGATAATAAAGTAGAAATTTATTATTAAGTGTTTTAAGAGATTATTCATATATAAATATATATTTAATTATTTTCTGCTTTCTGTCAGGTACTACTGTAATCTCTGGGGATACAGTAGTAATTGGATAGAAAAGGTTACTACCTTATTAGAACATACATACTTGTGGAATTATTTATAATCCATAATGCAAAGCATATCTTTTCCGGTGAAGAATGGAGGGGCATAACATAAATATTTAGGCTAACTGGAAGGAGCACTGTATGTACTATGGTCAGGGTCCACTTCTCTGGGGAACTGACCACAGACCTGAGCAGTATTAAAGAAAGTAGATGGAGGGAAATATGCAAAAGCTATGGGGTAGAAACTAGATTGTTTTACATGATGAAGAGAAGGGAAGCTTGTATGTTTCCAGCACAATGAGTAAAGAGGAAAATGTAGTAAGAGTAAGAGCATTGAAAACTGACCCAAACTGAGCAACATTGTAGGCCTTAGCACAGCTTTCCTGTTGGAAGGAAGTCCAGGGCTAGGGGTACAGCTCAGTGGTAGGATGCTTGCCTAACATGAATGAGGCCATGAGTTCCATCCCCAGGACCACAACAGAGAAAAAAATTAAAAACCACCAAATATTAAATATATTTATATATTAAATATATAAATAGTGAAGTGAAAAAAATAGCTTAAAATAAACTATAGTGTTATATTTTACCAAAAAATAAATACCTAAATTGTCAGCATAGATACAGGCATAGGGTTTAATTCTAAAATTTTGAAGTGCTTTAGAACTGACAAATCACATTTGCATGCATGATCTCATGCTGTGCCTCATGGAGGCTTCACAGGCATGCTGTTGCAGTCCGGGACTTTGTGGAACACAGTGTTTCTTGGGAGTGATTATATAGGAACTTTCTCATTGGATCCCTGTTTATCTCTTCTCCTTTAGGGGATTTAAATAATGAAAGGATAGGGGACTGGCTGCAGAGTGGTAGAATTATCACCCCACTTAGGCATGTAGACGTAATATCTGGTATTATTGATTCTGTTTAATGACCCCATTTAATAATTTTGTTTAAGATCAAGAGAATAATTTTAAAATAATATGAAATAAAGGAAGGCTGCAGTTATTAAACTCCTTAGAGAATAGTCTAGCATTATAAAATCAATTGGCATGATTTCAAATGTGGAAAAATTGAAAATAAAAGGCAGCTTTTAGGTTTATGGCAAAGTGAAAATAAATAATAGCATGTTAGAGAAGAAATGCGTGAAAGGAAGCATGAATAAAAAGATGACAGTGGAAAAAAATTTAAATGCAACATCAAGTGACAGCTACAAAAATGGAAAATCATTTGTAGCATTAAGAACATAGATTCTGTAGATTTTGAGAGATAATTTTCTAATATATTTCAGTGGACTTTTAAAGTTATCAGAGAAAAGTTCTAGTTATGTATTTTAAAGCCAAAATTGTATAATTCTGGGTGACAACAGTATCTGCTCCTAAGCTCCTCAGGTAGCTTCTCCCTATGTTCTATTAGTATAGTTACAAAGTCACAGCACATGTGGGCACACATACATATGCATGTGAAAAAAAAAAAAACAGGGTCACTTAAGAATGAGATAAGCATATGAGTGTGAAATTAGAAAAATAGAACCTGCTCAAGGTAATTCTTTTTTTTTTTTTCAGTATTGGAGATGGAACCCAGGAGCATTCTACCTCTGAGCTACACACCCACCCCTATTTTTATTGTTTATTTTGAAACAGGGTCAGGGTCTCACTAAGTTGCGGAGGGCCTCACTAAGTAGTGGAAGGCTGGTCATGAACCTGTCTCAGCCTCCCAAATGCTGGGATTACAAGCGTGTGCCACCACACCTGGCTTACTCAAAGCAATTCTAAGAGGGAATACGGAGAATTAATTTTTAGATACCAGAAGGATTAAATATATAAAAGAAACCCTGAGGTACCCAAGGAGAAAGTCTTCAAGAGTAGTAATGAGAAGTTTGAACTGTAGGGTGTTCTCATAGATTAAATACTCAGAGGCCTTGCATGGGTATTGCTGGTAACTGTGAACATCCTTCCCTTTTATTTTCAGATTTTAAGTAGAAGCCAACTGGCAAAAAAAAGTCTGAAAAATATAGTTTACATAATCTCAAAACTGATAAAACAGGAAAAATTATAGAAAGCTGGCTTTGTGTCTGAGAAGTAACAGGTTAAAAAAACCCACTGGAAATAATGCTAGAGGATATATTGATGGAATAGAGTAACTAGAAATCTTAGTTTTTACTTCATAAATAACAAAAAAGAAAAGATGCATTATATATACTATATGGCTGTTTTCTTACTCAGAATTATAAAATTTTTATAGACAGCCAAGTCACTTATTTGCAATTTTTTCCTTCAAAAAAGTATTCTTGCTTTTAGCCATATGTGTTTAAAGAGAGACAGTTTGGGAATGAGAGAACCAGGAAAAGAGGTTATGGTTATTTTGTGAAATATATCCTGGTACACAGAGTATAGAGGGATGAACTTTTGTAGGAATAGTAAACACAAGAATATTACCTATAGCTACACAAATTTAGGATATAGTGTGTGTGTGTGTGTGTGTGTGTGTGTGTGTGTGTGTGTGTGTGTATGTGTGAACTCCTATGCATAAGGAATTCAGAACAAGATGGGAGATAAATCTTTCTCAATACATCAGGTGAATTAATAGCTTGCCAGTAACTGGGCTGAAAGACTGAATATTAACTCACTCTCAAGTATGTAAGAGAATAAGGCCTAATTTTCACTAAGAGAAAACCCAGAGGAGGTTAAATTTCATCTACATATGCAGACTTTGGCCAAAATTAAGAAATAATGGATCTTGGGGCCTAAATTATAGACAAATAAATAGAAAGTAAAATATCACTATGTATATAGCAAAAAAAAAAAAAGGGTTTTACTGCAAACTAAGAAAAAGTTAACCTAGTAATGGAGATTTATAGAAAGAAAATTATTTATGCCAGATAAAAAATTTAACAAATTAACAAAATATTGGAATAAAACACAAAAACATGATGCTTTCTTCTTCCATTAAAGCGAAGATGAAAAATTTATCAACATGTCAACAATTTGAGTACTATGTAAAAGTATAGGTAAAATTATGAAAGACAAGATAATGACTGAATAAAAAGGATATGGTGGTCTAGTAGAAACATAACAGATGCTTTCCAAGAAGAAATAAAACTTTGAAAAGAAAAAATAAATGAATGACACTGCTTTTAAAAGAAAATAGAACACATCTGAGAATTGTTTGACTGAATCCAATATTCAAAAGATAATGAAGCCTTGAAAAACTTTGACCTATTATTTATATTATATAAGCTTATATAAGCTTTTGCTTTGGGTAATGACTAGCCATGTGTTACTATTTAAGATTAAATTTAGTTGAGTCAACATAAATGCAATTAAAATAAGTTTTAAGTCTGAGTGGCCACATTTGAAATGCCTAATGTTTCCATATGGCTAGTGGCTTCTGTATGGTTATGGTACATTTTGATCATTGCAGAAAAATCTATTTCACAATACTACTCTGAAAAATTACTTTAGGAGAGCAAAAGAGAGGTTCTTTAGGATTTATGTAGAAGAAGAGTTATCTTCATAATATACAATAAAAAACTTGCAAAAATCCAATAATATATTACTCTAATGAGTTGTATTGCATTTATAAAAATGTATGAGACACTTAAGCCTATGATTTAGAATAAAATTAATCATGTTTGAAAATAGTTCCACAATAATATGATGAAAATATGGAATTATTTAGGACAGTACCAATTTAGTACAAGTAAATTTTGGATTATATTTATAGTTGATGCAATTTAATGAATAATATTAGTGTAGATAGTTATCTCTAAATGGCATGATTATTCTCTTAATAATCTTTGTTTGCCCAAAATTGGTTTATATTTCTATTTGATCCAATTTAATGCATAATATTAGTTGTAGATAGTTGTCTCTAAATGGTAGGATTGTTCTTTTAAAAGACTGTGTTTGTCCAGATATGTAGGCACTATACTCAGCCATGTAATTTTAAATTTATTTATTTATTTATTTATTTATTTATTTTATTTTATTTTTTTACATTACTGGAAATGGAACCAAGGGGTATTCTACCTCTGAGCTACACCTTGAACTGTATTTTTTATTCTTTATTTTGAAACAAGAAATACTACGTTGTGGAGGGCCTCACTAAGTAGCTGATGCTGGCCATGAAACGTGATCTTGCTGCTTTTTTAAAACAAAACTGACATATCTATATATGTAATACAAATGCAGTGAACAGAAATTGCGAAGTTATTTAAGATGGCTTTGAGATGAGAGGGTGCTGTTCAAGGAACAGGACTACTGACAGGACCCATGGACTGTCTCCAGATGTGCACACTATATCTCTGCAAGAGACTTTCAGCAGACTGCATACAAATGGCTCTCTGGAAGCTTTTTAAACATCTGCATTAGAATTTTGGTAAAATAGTCACTTGTTTTTATAATTTGAATGCAAGACTTACAGCCAGAATTTCTTTGTCAAAGCAGTAATTTGAGATAGAGGAACATATAAAATACTGTAATTTTATGTATATTTTGAATAGATGTAATAAAATATCACAGCTCTTAAATTAGAGATAAAAGTAAGACACATACTTAAATTCATTTTGGGCTTATGTTTATGTGTTTATGTTTTACATTGAGAGTAACTTATTTATGAGGTTTGTCTTAAATGAGTAAAAACAAATTTGTTTAATGGAGTTGATGTTTTGTACACAAGTCTGTATGACTAATGGTTGTAATATATGATGAGCTAAGTTGGGCATGGTGGCACATGCCTATAATACTAATATTGGAGAATTTGAGACAGGATGATCACAGGTTCAAGGCCAGCCTCAGCAAATTAGCAAGAACCTTAGCAACTTAGTGAGACCCTGTTACAAAATAAAATATAAAATAGGACTTGGGGCAAAGCTCAGAGATAGAAAAACTCTTAGCTCAACCCCCCTGTACAAATATATACATCTATTTATCTATCTATGTCTGTATTTATCTACACATACATACATAATTTATAGTGTAAACATAAAAACTGTTAGCTAATATTAATTTATATAAGATGCATATTCAATCCAATTATATTAACTATAAGTATGAAATTTTATTTCAAGAGTGTATTTTCAGCAACTTATACTGTATATATTTTCTCAGTTAAAGATCAAAATCATCTTCTAATTCCTTTAGCATGCCACGCACCATGTATTTCAAAACTAGTGAAATCCTAATTTGAATAAAATTCACATTAAAATGATAATCATCCAATCACATTAATCAGTAAATCAACAAGTCAATCTAGAATTTACCAAGCAATGAGCCTCAGCAATACTGTTTAATACTTATGGTCCATTAACTAGGACAGGTGAACAAGGTAGTCAAAATATTCTAATACTGCATCCAACTAGAAGAAACAAAAGAATACTAACTGATCTGAGCAATATAGTGTGCTCTTGGGAAGAGCTATATTTTATGGTCTTGTTGCTAGAATCTAAATTTCTTGACTCTATAAATTTAAGACCATGCCACATTTAAACAATTGCACATATATAATATCTACCATTATTCCATCCAATGAAAAAGGAGCATTATAGATGATAATGCTTTTGTGTGTGTGTATGCTGGGGATTGAACCCAGAGACATTCTACTTCTGAGTTATAAATTCAGCCCTTTTTTTTCTTTTTTCCTTTCTTTGCTTTCTTTGCTTTCTTTTTTCTTTTTTTTTTTTTTTTTTTTTTTAGTCTTTTGCTAAATTGCTGAAGGTGTCACTAAGTTGCTGAGGCCATTCTCAAAACAGCAATTCTCCTGTCTCAGCCTCAGAAGGGCTGGAATTACAGGTATGTACCACCATGACCAGCAACAATGGCTTTGTAAAAATACAATTTGGTTTCTAAAATATTAAAAATTGTATTATCCCTTTAATTAAGGTATTACATATTTAAGTGTTAAAGTTATTGCAGAGATTTACTAGCATTTTTAATGTCAATAAATGTTTAACACACATTCTTTTTTTTAAAGGTACTGGGGATGGAACCCAGGAGATTCTACCTCTGAGCTACACACCCCCAGCCCTATTTTTTATTCTTTATTTTGAAACAGAGTCTCACTGAGTTTCAAAGGGCCTCACTAAGTTGCTGAGCCTGTCCACAAAATGAGATAAGTCTTGTCGCAGCCTCCCAAATGCTGGGATTACAAGTGTGTGCCACCATGCCCTCTCATATTCTTTTAATGGTTCCTTTTCAGTGGTGATTTAGCCAGACCTGAAGCAGGTGATGTGATGGACACAGTAGTAAAGGCAGGGCATTGTTCTCTTTAGGGTAGTTACAGAATGCATTATAAGGAGGTGATAATTCAGTTGGCATGTTTCCGATGAACAGGAAATACTTGGAAAGAGACATAGAGAACACCTTTTGAGTTGAAAAAGTGAGAAATGCAAATAAGTTTTATGAGCATGGACATGTCAAAGCAAAACTGAAGTTGGAACAGTAAACCAAAAGCAGAGCGTATGGAGTTTTCTGGACTCTAGTAAAAATAAAATGTCTGGATGCCGTGCTACAGAAACTTTGGTGCCAAAAGGTGAAAAGTATGGCCTTATTTAAACACATTAAAAATACTCTGACAGTTGTGAAGATTTTGAACGGTAAGGGGGAAAGTAGAAAACATGGGTTTCAGTTGTAAAATAAACTTTCTTCTCAGTTGATAGATGTTGGTAACCTCCACAGGAGAAATGACAGCTCAACTGGAGATAATGAGCACCTTCAGTCTGTATTTCAAAATAGAATAAACTAGATTTGCTGAGGTATGTGTGTGGGAAGGCATACAAAAAAAAAAAAAAAAAAACCCTTTACATTTTTTCCAACAACTGGTTGAAGCCATACAAATGTTCCAAATGAGCAAGACAAATAACATGGGAGGTGAAAAGAACTAGTATATGGATAGTGAAAGAACAAGTATTTTATTTGTAACATATTCTTTTGAATTAAGTTCTGAGATATCTTGATAAAGATAGTAAGACAATGTTTGAGATGGGCTGATATAGAAATTAATGATAGAAACAAAAGTTTTGTTATTTACATGAGACAGTATGAGACATATTTGATGCTAACAGTTCTCCTTCTCCTCCCTACTTTTGGGGCACTTCACTGAATGAAGAGTGTATATTTAGATATATAATTTGTGTTTTGAGCATGTGATTTGCTTTAGTAAAACAAAACAAATAGATGTGACAACATTGCTGTTTGGAGATATGGCCTTAAATTGCATGAGCTTTTCCATTCATTCTTTCTATACTTCTATCATCTGCCAAGTGAAGAGCCCACTCTGAGTGCCTGTTGATCCCAGAATGAAAAACACATGAGGCTAAGCCAACTTGAACTCAGTCCTTGGCCGAAAGCAAAATTGCCCCAGCCACTTGAGATATTGGAACAAGACAAATAAATATTTGTAATACACTGAATTCTGAACACTGCACTTCAAGGGTTGCTAATCTACAGCAATATCTCACCAGAAATATCACTAAATATATAGCATGTAAGCCATTAATTCCAAGTAAAATCACCTTGTCTGAAGTCAAGAAAAAAAGAAAACAAGTATGAGAGGCAGAGTAACCCATCTTTTGCTAGTCAGATAGAAGAGAAGTTAACAGAAAAAAAAATACTAAGCATGAAAAACAAAACAAAACAAAAAAAAACACAAAAACATAAGCAGTGGCAGAAATCAAAGTAATTAAAAAATTTAAAATATAAAAACTATGTGAATGCTAATGAGAGGTAAAGAAAGGTAAAGGCAGAAATTGATCATTCCTTAATTATGATCTTGATGATTATTAATTTGCATAGCAGTTCGATCAACCAAGTTGAAGAATATGAAAATATGCTAGAAAATGTATACTTTTCAAGTAGATTTACACGGCATTTAAGAAAACAACGTTTTAATTATACCTGGAGATGTACAGACATGCATATCTATCAAAAGATGAATGGATCACAAAATTATAGGATCTACACACAATGGAATTCTACTCAGCAACAAAGACAAACACAATTATGTCATTTGTAGGAAAATGGATGGAACTGGAGAGCATTCTGTTAAGTGAGATTTGCCAGTTACAGAAAGTGAAGGGTCATATGTTTTCTCTCAAATGTGGAAGCAAGGGAGTAATTGAGATAAGAGAAGGACTTTAGATAAAGGAGGGGAAACTCCGCTGGAGGAAAGATGGTGGTTTGGGGAAGGGAAACTGAGGGAGCATCAATGAAGGAAACATTTCAACAGGCATTATGTACATATGTGAGAATATCAATGCTAATCTCAATGTCCTGTATAGGGAAGGAAGGAATAGGGAGGGAGCTAAGGAAAAAATTAAAAAGTGCTGTGTGCCTTACTATAATGCACCCATAAACATATAAAAATAAGATAAAATCAATTTATATAAAAATAAAAATAAGGATTCATGTGGACAGACTTGACTAGGATTCAAATCATGGGCCGAAATAAACTGGATTTTTAGTTTGGAGAATGTTGATATATTAGTGGCTGAAAATTGTTTATGATTTTTCTACTGAGAATGCTTTCTATAGAGTAAGAAATCTTACTTTCAAAAAATATATAAATATACTTCATGGTGTTTTCAGTCCTCTGTTTTAATTTTGCTAATTACTGCACAGAGCATTATTTACATTAATTTGGTAATTCAGTGGATTTAACTATTGCAGTATTCAAAAACAATTTCATGTCTCTTTCTTTATGTAAGAGGCTACATGTTTAGGTGAAATAATCCTATGACTTTAGGAAGGCCCATCTATAAAAGCATTTTCTTTAGGATTAGGAATGACCATATTTGCTTCCATATTTTGTTTATATCAAAAGAAGCCAGGTGTGGTAGTGCATGCCTGTAATCCCAGTCTTTGGGAGGTTAAACAGGGGAATCAAATATTTGAGGACAACCCCAACAATGTAGCAACTCTCAGCAACCTAGTGATACCCTGTTTCAAAACAAAAACTAAAAAATATGGCTGGGATGTAGCTCTGAGTTAGAATACTCCTAAATTTAATCCCTACTAGCACACACACACACACACACACACACACACACACACACACACACACACACAGATATAGGAGTAGGAAGAATGCCAAAACCTTTAGTCTTCATTATTTTATTCAGCATTTTTTTTTATGTTTCTATCATGTGCTTGGTTAGGCACACTCTGCTAGACTACTGGGGTTAGAGTGAGTGCAACATTTGGCATCAGAGAAACAGAAATAAAATAGGAATACAACTGACTGTTTAACTTGGATAGATAGAGTGTGCAGAGTGATATAATACACATTAATTATCCTATTTTGATAACTATATTTGTTCAGAAAATTAATGCTGATTTATTTCTAAAATGTAAGAACTAAGATAAAGGATTTATCAGGACTAAAAAAGTAAAATAGTTAAAACCCTATTTCATAAAGGGATATGATGACCAGGCTGAAGAAATGAAAGGTCAGTGTGCCTGGATACAAGCTGAGCAGGAGGAGGTTCTGAACACCTAGCAGCTCTCACCTGTGCAGCAGGACAGAAATGATTAAAAGAGTATAGACCAAATAATGGTATAGAAATCCAAGACTGTTCCTCCATTAAAGCTATGATATAGTTGGAAAAAATTGTCAGATTCCACTCTTTTAGATCTCTGAGCTTCTCATCAAAAACTGAGTAGGGGAATGTAAAATTAAATTAAAAATTCTGTCAAGTTTAAACAAAAAGGCATGTGGTATTTTATACACCTCCTGCAATCTCACAGACCCTAGTTTGATAGAAAGTAAGGTACAGTGGCCCACATTCCGGGTGTGGCTAGCTGGTGTAAGAGGAGGCAAACATGACCGGTGCTCAAAGTGGGAGATGCATGAAAGCATATTCCTGAAAGCCTGAGGTGCTGGCACCAGTGCCAGCATAGTGGTGCACTCTTGTAATCCCAGAGCTTGGGAGGCAAGACAGGAGGATCGCGCAGGTTTGAAGCCAGCTGCGCTGGCTTAAGAGACCCTGTTTCCAAAATAAATTAGGTCTGGGAGTGTAGCCTGGGGGTAGAAGGGCTTGATAAATGGCTAAACAAAATTTGAGTATCAAACAGTGGAATATTATTCAGCAATAAAAATAAATGAATAGCTAGTACAAGCTGCAGCATAAAGAAATTCTGAAGACATTTTGCCAACCTGAAAGAAGTAACACACAAAATGATATATTTTATGATATATTTCTAAATATATGACTTTTCCAGAATAGGCAAAATTATAGAGATAGAAAACAACTTAATAGTTGCTAGAAGTTTAGAAAGGGGACAATGAAGAGTAATCAATGAATATAAATTTCCCTTTTACTTTTATGAATCTATTCTGAATCTATGTAGTAGTGGTTTTATTTTACTTTTGATACTGGGGATAGAACCCAGACTCCTTCTACCTCCGGGATACACCCCCAGATCTATTTTATATTTAATTTGGAAACAGGGTCTCACTAAGTTGCCAAGAGCCTCACTAAGTAGCTGAGGCTGGCTACAAACTTGCAATCCTTCTGTCTCAACCTTGTAAGTACTGGAATTACAAGCATATGCCACCATGCCTGGCTCAATTTGAAATTTTAAACAGTGACTCACGTGCACACACACACACACACACACACACACATAGATAGACAATAATATAGACTTAGAAATCACAGTTTCTGTCTTTAAATCTTAAGTTTGCTACTACTTCGTTAAGGGAATTTGGAACAATAATTATGTTTTTATTTTTCTTATGTATAAAATATAAGTAGTTTAGTGTGTTTCTCATAAACATCCTATGAAAAATTTACAGAAATAATTTAGGCAGAGTCATTCTAAGCAAATGCCAGGATATAAGAATCATCCAAATATGTTGCCTACTAGGGTGTTAAACATTTTAGTACATTACTAAGAAGAAGCCACTGAAGCACTTAAATTAGGAACAGTAAGAGGACTAAAGAAGATCCTAAGGCACTAAAGTAGATCATATATTAAGCAATTAAATTGAGAACATATAAAGGGTCTCTATAGCTCGAGTGCCAAAAGAAATGGACAATTTGAATAAACATTTCTCCAAAGATATATAAGTGGCCAATAAGCACATGAAAATACTTTCAGTACCATGAATTATTTAAGAAATTAAAATCAAAACCACAATAAAATAACACTCTCATACTCATTAGAATGAATAATAATCATCCTAATATCAGGATATAAAAATCAATCTAAAACAGCAGAAGCTTTTCTATATGTCAACCATGAGTGCACTAAATAAAAAATGCAGAAAACAATTTTATTCACAGTAATTTCAAAAACAATAAAATACTCATGAATAAATCTAACCAAGGAAATATAATACCTCCTCAATGAAAGCTATACAACACTAAAGAAAGAAACTGAATGTCTTGGAAAATGGAAGAATCTCCCATGCTCGTAGATACGTAGAATATATATGATCCAAATGGCCATGTTACCAAAAGTGCAATGCAATCCTTAGTAAAAATAACATGGTCAATCTTCACATATCTTGAAGAATTACTCCTAAACTTCATATAAAACAACCAAAGACCCAGAATATCCAAAATAGCAAAATCATTCTCAGCAATAGGAACCATGTAGGAAGCATTACAATACCTAGCTTCAAACTATACTACAAAGCCATAGTAATAAATATAGCAAGGTATTGGCACAATAACACACGTATGTCAATCACAGTAGACAATTCAGAAACAAATCCACACATGTACAGCCAATTGATTTTTTGACAAAGTTCCCAAAAAACATATGCTAAAAAAAGATAGTCTTTTAAACAAATGGTATTGGCAAAAATAGTTATTCATATGTAGAAAAGTGGAAATAAATCCCACCTTCTCACCTTGACCAAAATTCAACTAAGGACAGGTCAAAGAAATGAATACAACAGACCTTACAGTAAATTGAAGAGTAAATTGTAGGGCCAGCCTACAACATATAGGCAAGGGTAAAAAAATACTTTCTAAGACCCAAAAGGCACCAAAAATTAAAACAAGGATTAATACATGTGATTGCATTAAGTTGAAGAGCTTCTGTGCAGCAGAAGAAACTATCAAGAATTTCAAGAGATCCTTGAGAATGGGAGAAGATTTTTGCCAGCTACTCTTTAAAGAGAGGACTAATAACTAGAGTATACAAGAAACTCAAGGAATTCACCACCAAAGAAAGATTGAACTCAAGGGCATTCTACCTCTGAGCTATATCCCCAGCTTGATTTTTTTTTTATTCTTTATTTTGAAACAGGATCTCAGTACATTGTTTAGGGCCTCAGTAGGTAGCTGAGGCTGACCATGAACCTGCAATCCTCCTGTCTCAGCCTCCCAATACTGTGATTACAAGTATGCACTACCACGCCTGGTGAGATGCATGCTTTTTTTTAATGCGACATAATAATAAATATTTTTTAAGATGCTAATACTCCTAAAATTGATTTATAGAGTTAACCTAACACCGGCTATGACATTCCTGGGTATCTTTCCAAAAATACTAAAGTCACAATATTGTAATTAACATATGGATATCCATATTTATAGCAGCATAATTCACAATAGCAAAATTATGAAACCAACCTAGGTATACACCAACAGATTAATTAATTTTAAAATTATAAAATATACACAATAGAATTCTACTCAGCAATAAAGAACAAAATTGTGCCATGTGCAAAAAATATAGATGGACCTGGAGAATGTTAAGTGAGATTACCCAGTTACAGAAGGTGAAGGGTCATTTTTTTTTCTCTCATATGCAAGTTAGGGGGAAATTGGACATCAGAGGAAATTCAGATAATGGTGGAGAAACTCCAGTGGATGGAGAAAGGTGATCTAGGAAAAGGAGGTAGGGAGAAGGAGAATCAATAAAGGAATCAATTCCATGGACATTTTGTCCATATGTGAGAATACAAATGTCAATCTCAATACCCTGTATGGAGAAGGAGGCAGTGGTGAGGGAGCTGGAAGAAAGCCAACCAAGTGCTGTGTGTGTAGGGGTGCTGGAAAGCAGGCTGGAAGAAGCACTTTCCCCCCAGTATGAGAAGTTAACTAGAGAAGTCTTCTTCCATATTAGGATTAGAAATAAGGTATTAAAATATAGAGTTAAGATATAGAAGTAAGGTAGGATTGGAAATAGAATGAAGATCCATAAGCCCAGCTGCCCAGGTTGCAGGATTCAAGGACGAGAGTAGGGGACCCACAAGGTCAAAGCCTCTAATCTGCAGCTTGCCGGCCAAGGTCTTTGAAAATGGGCCCCATCCCCATATCTCTGAGCCAGATCAGCAAACAAGGCCATGCTAATCTGCTTTTCAGGCAGAGTCCTCAGCGCAGAGATAAGCCTGGCCCAGCCAAGGTGGGTGGGAAATGCAGCCCTAGGGAAGGAACACATACCATAAGGGAGATAAGCAGTCTTTAGCAGGCTCTGACGTGTGTGGATGCGTGTCTTAAAATTATTGGTTGATCTTGTTTGTCCTTGTATCTGATTGGTGTATTCTAAGGTTGGCGGGCTCAGACTTTTGGTGGGCTCTGATGTTGTAACCACTCCCTCCTGGGGCTGTAAATCCAGACTGTGAAGTGAGCCCGGGGTCAAAATTCGACCCCTGGCTAGCCGGGACAGAGCTGGAGCACAATAAACCTCGCTTGCCTTTTACATCTCTTGTGAGTCCTTCGATATTTGGGTTGGTGGGCAATTCTTGGACCCTTCAGTGTGCATGTATATCTCTCCACCACTATGAATTACATTATGATGTGAGACTATAACGCAGCAATAAAAGTATAAAAAATAGGGCCAGGCATGGTGGGGCAGGCTTGTAATCCCTGTGCTTGGGAGGCAGAGACAGGAGGATCCTGCAAGTTCGAAGCCAGCCACACTGGTTTAAGAGACCCTGTTTCCAAATAAAAAAGTATAAAATAGGTCTGGAAGTGTAGCTCGAAGGTAGAAGGGCTTCCAGGAACCCCAGTACCACCAAAAACAGTATAAAAAATAAAATAACAGTGAATATTTTACAGAAATTAACAAGCAGGTTTAAAAATGTAAGTGCTGTATGCATGTATGCCCCTACCATTCCGAACTTCAGTATGCTATTTAATTATAGTGTACCAATAAAAAATCACGTGGAAATACAAATAAAATAATATCGTTAGAACAATATGTAACCTCAAAAAATGTTATAGAACTATAATAATTACAAAAATGTAGTATTGGTTGGAAAATGTATTTATTAATGAAAGAGAAATAGAGCCTGCTATAAATAAACCCTGACTACTTGGTCAATTAATTTTGACAACAGTGCAAACATAAATCAGTAGGAAATAATGTTTATATTATCAAACAGTGTTAGAAAAATCAGAGTCATATTTAAAAAATAAAAAGCACATCTTAATTCACATCTTGAAAAATACATAAAAGTTAAGTCAAAAGGATTGCAGACTTAAAAGTAAACGTAAGGAAGATTTTAGCCAACATTGTTACACATGCCTAAAATTGCAGTAATTGGGAGAATAAAACAGGGAGATGTCAAGTTTGAGGATAGTCACAGCAATGCACTGAGATTTTCAGTTACTTATATAGACCCAGTTTCAAAAAATGAAAATAAAAAAGGTTGTAGCTCAGAGGTAGAACCCCCCCTTGGTTTGTCTCCAGTACCACAATGGAAACAAATAGTAATAGACAGGAAGAAAGATTTTGAAGAGTAGAAATAAATGTGAAGATAATGGAATAAAAACAGCAAGATAACATTGTTTCTTGATGATAAATCTAGAGAATTAACTTTGGAGAAGAAAGGGGTATTTCATTACAAGTTAAAATGTCTTATAAGATGAAAATTGAAAAATGTTCATTATAATTAATAACAGACCATTTTAGTATAGTGATGGTGTAAGAAGTCATATTTAAGTGATTTGAATAGTAAAATAGATTTTATGCAATGATTTAAATCATCTTTTTATAAGCAAGAGAAGAGTAGTAGGAATATTAAAAAAAATAGAGCTACTCATTTTTGTTACTGTTTATAGTGGTAGATATGGAGCATGATTAAAAGCTCAAATTATTGGAGAAAGTTAATCAAATAGAAGAAACAGTATATTAATAAACTAAATTGTAGGTGAAATAAAAGTACCAAGATAGCCCTCTGTGAGAGTAGAGAGAAAATTTTAAAAAATAATACAGTAACATAAGGTAAATGTGATGACAAATGTAGATTTGGGTGGGAAGAACAGAAAAAAATTATGGGGAGTGATTTCTTTATAAGACAAGTTGGTGGTAAGGAGCAGAAACTAGAGAAGAGAAAAAAAGTGAAAAATAAAATATTTCAGAAAGTGCCATTATGTGAAACTTAGAAACCTAATGTGATATCATAACAGTTGTGTGTGTTCAGTTGATATTAAAACCATACATTTGTGGTGAGCTATTTCTTCCATATCAGAAAAAATACAGCTTGGTTTAATTGCCCAAGTGAAGGCCCAAAGGTGCCTGGTGGGGTTGGGCAGAGATCCAAGACACATGCAGAAGTCAAAGGGACTTAGAGGAGTATTCCTAAAACTATCAGCCACGTAATCTCAATCATAATTAGAAATAAAAAAGAAAAGGTTGGCAGATTTTTAGAAAGTATAGGGGTCAGTGAACTATGAAAAACTAACATTTGTATAAATAGGGAGTTGAAAAATAAAGGGTAGGATGCATCACAGGCTACTTGCAGTTTAAACATCTGTTCTTCTAAAAACACAATAGAAGCAATCCAGAAATAAAGTAAGTGATCAAGTTCTTAAAGCATGAGTCAAGCCGGGTGTGGTGGCGCATGCTTGTAACACACACACACACACACACACACACACACACACACACACACACACACTTGGGAGGCAGAGACAGGAGGATCACGCAGGTTCGAAGCCAGCTGTGCACGCTGTCTTAGCAGACCCTGTTTCCAAATAAAAATATAAAATAGGTCTGGGAGTGTAGCCCGGAGGTTCAAGGGCTTCCAGGAACCCCAGTACCACCAAAAAAAAAAAAAAAAAAAAGCATGACCTCACAACCATACAGTTCTTGCTTTTACTTTATTCTCATATAATTTTTTCTAGATTAATTACATTGTGTTTCTGTATTTTGTTCCATAACTGAAAAGATTTTTACATCCAAAATAGAAAAAAAAGTACAAACAATTTGAGTAACATGGCATTCAGAATCATTTACAAGGTCAGAGTGATCATCAATCACTGCAATTAGTCATGCTTTCCTCTAAAAACTATTTTGATCTCATAACATACTTTTAAATATGTTTAAATTTATTAAAGAATGCTGATTCCATTCCATAAAAGTGTATTGAGGTAGCAAAATATTCTATGTTGTTAGATTTGATTATATACAGGTAAAAATAATTTCTATGTTTCTATTCACTAGCATCTCTGGATGTAGTCAAGGAGCTCACCTCACAGGTGGGTAGGTCCTTCATTTATTTTTCATACTCCAGATGTACAAACTTGACATATAATTATATTACTTTGAGTCCCATCTCTTTAGAAAGCAGAACCTGCAATTTGACTACAGCAGAAAATTGAAAATTTACAATGGTAGTATGTGTGTGGAGATTCTTCTCTGGGACTTGGGAGGGAGAGACCTGAAAATGAAAGCACTGAACAGTTGCTTGATGAGCAGCTGCCCTGAAATGAAAGCACAGACAATTGCCTGATGAGCAACTGACAAAATTTATTCTCTAAAACCAAGATCTTTATACCCTTCTCCACTTAGGTTAATCATCAGATCCTAGTAGAAAAGTATAAACACCAAAGTACAAGAATGGGGTATTAAATGAAGGACATGTAAATCACTAATCATAAGCAAGACAAAAGGAAGACCTGTGACATTATAGGTCTTGTGATTAAGATCAGTCCCCTTCCCCCACTGGTGGGCCTTAGAGGGCAATTTCCAGAAAGGACAGGAGTCACACCCAGAGTTCTGGAGGATTCAACCTTTCCTAGACTCTCATTTAACTCTTTTGGAACCTTTTGTTCCTCAGGCTTCGTCCATGTCCTCCATCATCCCCCATCAGTATTGTACCAGTATTGGGAATGGCCTAGGAAGATTTGAGAAAGCTATGATTATTAATATATTTCAAAAATTGGGTGAGTGGCAAATCTGTGCAAGGACTTGGTTTCTGCCTAAAAGCAGGCAACTATTCCAATGTAAATTAACCTAGCTAAAAGTAATTAACAAGTCAATAGGAGAGGAGAACTAGGCCTATCTCTAATCTAAAGACAGATCTTAGGAGAGCAGAACGAGGCCTTTCTCTATCTAAAGACAGATGTATGTACATGATAATCTAGGGAGGATGGAGTAGGGTTTGACCTTGCCCTTCATGAAAGGAGACACCTTACCACACCTGGCTGGGGGAGGTACCTTACAGGATAAGGGGAGGTACCTTACAGGGATGTTCACCACTTCAAATTACATGAACAAGATAGAGGTCATGGGTATAAAAATTCCTATCCATGGGCTGTATCAGGGGAGTGGTGAGTTGGCCTAGGCCACCCTCCCCCTCATGTCATTTTGGCATGGGGCTGTAACTATTTTCTGTATTTCTATTTTCTGTATTTCTATGTTTTTAATAAACTTCTTTAAATCTTCAGCAACTGTCCAAGCTATGCATATTTATTCTTAGCTTACCACAAGAACCCGCAGTTTTTTTTTTTTTCTGTTTTTGGTCGTTTTGGGTTTTGTTGTGGTTTGAGAGAAATTGTGTCCGGGACCCTAACAGGGGTCCCTGGGAACAGTTTCCCCACAACCATATTCTCTCAATTCATAACAGGACAGTTCCCTAGTCTGCATAATGCACATTCACAGACTTATCAAAGTCAATCACTAAGCCAAACATGAGAAGGAGGAAAAGGGGAGGGACTGGGGTAGGGATTGAGGAAGGGCTAAATGAATAATGTGTGCATGTGTGCCTCTACTGTCTTGTACCCCATTAAGATGTATGACTACAATGCACCAATAAGAAATAAGTAAAAGGAGAAAAAATACTAAAATTGATATTTTTAAAATAAATTCCATTTTTTCTCAAAGAAGAGCATTATAGTGTGACTTTTTACCTAATTACTAAAAAGAGTTTTCTTGCTTTAGCAGAGAAATTCATCATGTAGTTTCAAATCCAAAAAAGCCTACGTGTGTTATAGATTTCATTTTATTTTCTAATTTGATCAGGACTACATAAGTGAGTGAATGGCTAAAGATGAATTTGCTGTGAGAAAATTATATGGACAAGTATTTTTCTGGAATAATGACATATATAATAAATGTTAGTTCAGCCGGGTGGTGGTGCACGCTTGTAATCCCCGCCCTTGGGAGGCGGAAACAGGAGGATCTCGCAGGTTTAAAGCCATCCTTGCTGGCTTAATAGACGCTGTTTCCAAATAAAAAGTATAAAATAGGTCTGGGAGTGTAGCCCAGAGATAGAGGGGTTTTCAGGAACCCCAGTACCACCAAAAAATAAAAAATAAAAAATAAAAAATAAATGTTAGTTCACATTTTATAAGTTGAATGACTTATTTTGAAAGACTTGATTCATAGAATATATTTATAATTCCTTAAAATTTCACTTACAAGAGAATCTGCTACTAGTCATTTGATTTAAACATAAAAAATTCTTAAATCAAGAGCCATCATAAAATATAAGTGGAAAATGAGTAATTCCAAATGGATGGCTGAAAAAAAAAATCAAATTAACAAATCAAATGTAGATAATGTTAATATTTTTGAAATTTCAACAGATCTTCCTAAACCAACCAGAATTAAAGCATGTGTGTGCATATTATTTGTGTGTGTGTGTGTGTGTGTGTGTGTGCTCATTTATTCACTCATTTTTACATATTTTAGCTACTAGAACTGCAGGTATAATACCAAAAATAATATTTGTACTCTCATTAAATTTTTGTAGACCATAAAATAGTGGATTTCTCATAATTTAGGAAATACCTAATGTTAAGACAACAAATTTTATGTGAGTTGGGGAAATGATGACAGCTTAAATATTTAATTTACTTTTGTTTTCAATGTGTGCAACTATGTATATTTATTTATGTTTTTATTTATTTATTTATTTTTATATTTATTTATTGTGATATTGGGCTTGAACCCACTGGGCTTTTACCTCTAAGCCATGCACCCAGCCCTTTTTCATTTTTTACTTTGAGACAGAAGCTCACTAAGTTACTTCATGTTGGCCTTGAACCTACAATTCTCCTGTCTCTACTTTCAAGTACTGGGATTACAGGTGGGCACCACTCTATCTGTTTTTTATTTATTTTTGAAATACAATGTACCATTTATATATTAGTTAGTATACATGATTGCTTTTATACTTTTATTGGTGCATTGTAATTTCATTATAATATAGTTGAAAGTGTCAGTAACATACATGCGCAGGGCACTTGATGAGCTTTCTCCCAGCCATCTCTCCATTTCTCCTTTTCCTATTCATAACATTAGTAGTATACATAATTTTAAAGGTAAAACTTATGAAAATTTTACGACCTTTACAAGTTCTACATATTGACATTTTTCACATAGTATAATAGTGCTAAATTATTTTATATAATGCTACTTGCCAGGTCTTTAATTAAGTTCTTTGAATATATTATACAAAACATTGCTAAACTTTTTAAGCATTCATGTATGTATTTTTACAACAAGAGCTAAAATGAAATGCCATTTAAATAATTTTCAATCAAGTGTGGTAGAACATGCCTGTCATTCCAGTACTTGGGGAGGCTGAGAAAGGAGCATCCTAGATTAAAGGACAACCTCAGCAATGTGAGATCTCTGTTTAAAAACAAAAAATAAGAATGGGTTGGAGTGTATTTCAAACAGAGAATACTTCTGGGTTCCATTCCTAGTACTACAAAAGAAAAAAAAAAAAAACTAACAATCTAACAATGCAATTTATGTGTGGAGAGACTTTTAAGATAAAAATATATAAGATTAGTAATTAACTCTTATAGGTAACAGTATAACATTAGATTATGGAACTTATACAGCCATACTAATCCATATTTATTATATCAACAGGACGGTACAATAATGATTTGTTCAAAGCAACATTCCTCCAAAACCTTGTTGCCATCTGAAAAAAGCAATAAAGCACCAAGAGAAATACAGTAAGTTCTTCATTGGCCTTAATGCAAAAACTAGGATAAGCAAAGACCTTACTATAATTATGTATAAAACGACTAAATTTTTTTGCATGTATGAAAAGTGATAGCATTTAAAATACGTGTGTGTAGATTTTCTTAGTGTCAGTAGACTGTTTTTATGTACAAAAATTATAAGAACATTTTATAAATTATTTCATGCGCTCAAGATTTAGTCAGACTAACATAAAATTAAATGTGAATTCTAGCAAAATTTCATTTTTTCTTTTCTGAAATAAATATATTATTTTTTAAAATCTATTCTGGATAAAGCCTTGCAATCTGTTATTTCTTTGTGGAGGAGGGGATAAGTATTACAAAAACTGTCTATCAACTATGGTCATCTCTTTGGATTAATGAACTCATAAAAGTGATTATCTTTCTTATAATATATCTTTTAATTATTTTCTAGAATTCTCTCTTTTTTTGTTGTACTGGCGATTGAGCCCACCTATGACCTACATATCCAGCCCTATTTTATTATTTATGTAATTATTTATGTAGCTCCTCCATTAATCAACCTCAGCCTTCTTCATCTCCTACCCTTCACTTTCAGCTTTGCTGAGGTTTTCCCTCCATTATCTAGAGTCCCTCTGGTATTTATATTTCATTTTTTATTTTGAAACATGTTCTTGCTAAGTTTCTCAGGCTACTCTGATACCTGTGATCCATCTGTTTTAGCTTCCCAGTTACTGAAATTACTTTTCTGAGACTGTATTGACATATTTTCTGTAATTTTTTTTAATTTAAAAAATTATTATTGTTGTAATCAAACATCTTTCCTTCCCTTTGGTTAGGTACTCAGAAATAGTATTGCTGGATCAAATGATAAGTTCATTCCCATTTTTCTGAGGATACTCCATACTGTTTTCCAAAGTGGTTGCACTAATTTGCAATCCCACCAACAATGTTTTAGAGTTTCCACCTCTCCACATCCTCATCAGCAATTGTCTTTTGTGTTTTGAATGATTGCCATTCTAATTGGAGTAGGAGAAGTCTCAGGGTAGTTTTGATTTGCATCTCTCTGATTGCTAATATTGTTGAGCATTTTTATGCATTTGTTAGCCATTTGAATTTATTATTTTATGAAGTGTCCATTTAATTCACTTGACCATTTTTGACTGGGTTATTTGTTTTCTTAGTGGTGAATTTTTTTTAATTCTCTGTATATTCTAGATATTAGTCTTCTATCGGAGGAGTAGGTTGCAAAAATCTCCTCCCATTTGGTTGGCTCTTGATTGAGACATTTCAAGGAAGAAAAACTATAGACCTATATCTCTGATGAAATTGGATGCAAAACTGCTAAACTAAATACTAGCAACATGTATTCAAAACCACATCAAGAAAACTGTATACCATTACCAGGTAAGGTTCATCCTAGGGATGCAAGGCTGGTTCAACATACAAAAACCAATCCATGTAATTCATCATATAATCAGAAGCAAAGACAAAAATCACATGATAATTTCAATAGGTGCTAAAAAACCACTTGATAAAATCCAACATCCATTTATCATAAAAGCACTGCAGAGAATAGAAATAAAAGGAATATATCTCAGCATCATAAAGACATTCTACAATAAACCCATATAGTCAACATCATATTAAATGGGGAAAAAACTTCGAGAATTTTGACTAAAAACAGGAACAAGAGAAGGATGTTAAATATCACCACTTTTCTTCAATATAGTACTTGAAACTCTAGCCAGAGCAATAAGACAAGATAAAAAAATCAAAGGAATACAAATAGGAAAAGAAGAACTCAAAATTTCTGGAATCCTTAAAGACCAAATTCCTTAATATATGCTCCACAATATTTAAGATATTATCTCATTCTTCCATCCTTGGATACTTTGTTATTGTTGTTGTTAGCAATGGTGGAGACAATTCCAGGGTATCTCAATTGTTAGTTAATCATTGAACTAGTGGTTTTAGATTTACTGAATAGTGGCAAGGACCATAATCAGAGTTCCCATATGTCTCACACCCATTTTCTCCTATTCTTATTATTCTATATTAGTATGTTAAATTTATCACAACTAGTAAAATCATACATTACATTATTATTAGTTGAAGACCACTCTTCATTCAGTTACATTTTTTTTTCATTCTAAGCTACCATCTAGGATATTACATCATTGTGTTTTAAATAAATTCATATTATAAATGTAAAGGGAGTTAGAAATTACCATATGGATTTTATGAGATACAATTGAATCTATAAACACTTCTTTACAATATAACCACTTCTGTGCTTTCTGCATCTCTATATATCTGCCTTTTCTGGTATTTTATTTAAATGGAATCATCATATATAAGATATTCATAACTGTTTATTTTTCTATTAGTCTAATGTTTTCAATACCTATTCCTATTGTAGCCTATGTCAGTACTTTTGAGCTCCTTCATGGAAATTTTCATTTCAATTATTAAACTTTGAATTCAGTGTGTTTTCTAGTGTATCTCTTACAGATATTTTAGATTTATTGAGGAATTATCATGATGTTCTTCAATTATTTAACCTTAATTCCTTAAACATAGTTCTAATAGCTCCTTTGAAGTCTTTGTTGGCTAAATACATTATCTGGTGCCCTTGAAAAGCAGTTTTTATTTTTTGCTCTTTTTCTATATTGAGTCACCTTGTTCTGCTTCTTTATATGTGTCAAATTTTTTATTGAAACTGGACCATTTATATGAAATGTTACAGCACATCTCATAATGCTTCCTACCCCTACACTTGATAGTTGTTATTATTATTGCTTGCTTTGTTACTTCTTTAGTCACCCTTTGTGGATATAAGACATTGATTTGTGAGATATTATTAAGTTCTCTAAACCAGTTAGATTTTTACACTTATGCTGTCGAACATGCATGTGGCTTGGAGGTTGCAAGCAGCAACAGGAAGTTTATGTTTGCCTCCCATTCTAGCAAGAATTACTAGCTTGGATATCAATATCTGATCATGGAGGAATGGGTGCATGCACATAGACTTCCAGAATACTAGGAGAAAGCATCATTTCAGTTTTAATTTTGATTTCTATAGAAGTCACCTCTGCAACAGGATAGCTAATTGTTCAACAGTATTTAGTTAAAAGTGTGTTAGCCGGGCGTGGTAGCACACGCTTGTAATCCTTGTAATCCTGTGCTTGGGAGGTGGAGACAGGAGGATCACGCAGGTTCGAAGTCAGCCGCGCTGGTTTAAGAGACCCTGTTTCCAAATAAAAGATATAAAATAGGTCTGGGAGTGTAGCCCGGAGATAGAAGGGCTTCCAGGAACCCCAGTACCACAAAAAGAAAGAAGGAAAGAAAGAAGAAAGAAAGAAAGAAAGAAAGAAAGAAAGAAAGAAAGAAAGAAAGAAAGAAAGAAAGAAAGAAAAAGAAAGAAAGAGTTGTGTGTTCTTCCCTGGACCAGTGACAGTTTGGCCTGTGTTGATGGGTCTATTTGTAGCATAGAAAGTATTTTTCAATTTCACCTCATGTGCTGCACAGATTGCTCTGAGTGCATCCCAATACATGTGCACAGCCTTTCTGATCCCAGGAGTTTATTGTGCTTCTAGAACAGCTTTTGAGGATGTTGCTTGCCTGCTTCTATTAAATTTCTGGTTAGTTGCTCTTGGTCATATCCTAAGTATTGTTTTTCCTGGTGGTATCATAGATATACTAGACTCTCTTTTTTGCTTTCTGTTTGTTTGTTTTGCAGTACTGGGGAGCTAACCTAGGGCATTGATTATACTAGCCAAGCACTTTACCACTGAGCTATATCCCCAACCCTTTTATTATTTTATTTTAACACATGGTCCCAGTAATGCCCTTTTCTAGCCTCTTTCTAACTGCTTTCCTCCAAGAACTTCACTATTAGAATCTCCTTTCTCAGCCTCCTAACTACTGGAGTTACATATGTGTACCACCACACTCAGCAGAATTATTCATATTTTGTTCCTTCTCTCAATCCTCTCAAGAAAAACTGCAGAACTCTTTTATTATGTGCCTGGCTTGTGTGTCTGGTTTCATTTCCAAGACTGAAGGTGGGGATCTCCTTTTCTGAGTAATACCCAAACTTTCACTCTACCAGGAAACTGGGGATGATCAAAGTCTCTTTTTGCTTTGCTTTCTGTCTCTGGGGAAAAGAACTACCTTCTTAGCGAATGGGGCCTGTGCAGATATTTATTAGTATCTACCTATATTAGAAGTGATGTAACCTTTTGAATGATACAATGGAAATGGCCATTATATCTAGATCATCAAATAGATTTTTCCAATTTGTAAAATTAATTCATGAAGTTTTTATTTAGTATCTCTTTTCTGCTAATCACAACACTAGGCAAAGGAAATGTCAAAATAATGAAGACAAAGTATCTGATTTCAAAGGGCTGATAGATATAAAATAAATCAAACCATATAATTTATTTGGTTACTAGGGAAAGATTATCAAAATATTGGTATAATGTGGAGGTGCTACTGGTATGAGATATCTTGAAGCTAATAAGGAACAAACTCATAATTTGAATTTCTAAGAGTTAAATAATATCTTATGTAACTGGGGATATATGATGCTTTAAAATATAGGTACCTAGTTACTAGAGAATTAAGAATTCATTCAGACAAACCTATATAATACAATCACACATGAATTTCGAGCATTATGTATTAAAATAGCTAAAAATAATTAATTGTGACAAGAGTCATGTTCGGGGAGGATGCAAGATATTTTAAGGTATGTTAAAGTCCATCTTTTCAGCATTCAACTCAAATTGTCATAGAAACCAAGATGTGTCAGCTAGAATTGTAGGGAAATATTCAGAATGTGAATTTGAGCCTTAAAGTATTGGTGGAGAATTTTGTCGTGGTGTTATTAAAGGAACATCAAGATGACATTCTTTAACATGAAAAATAGTGTAACTGATTTGCATTGTTCAAGTTTCCTTTAAATATGCAGAGAAGTTGTCATCTGCAATCATACTGTGACTGAGTTATATTTAATCTGCTGGAAGTAAATTGAAATAAATGGAATATACATGACACTCTGAAGAGCAGAGTACATAAATGTGCAAGAAGAATATGTGGTTAAACTATTGCATAATAAAACTTCATAAGGGAAGGATCCAAAGCAAAAGTATCATGGTTTGGAAATTTTTCTACTATAATTATTTCATATATCATGTTTATTTTCATATAGTTCATAATGCCAGAAGATATATATTGATAATGATAGGAGAAAATTGAGTTATGAATTAGGAGATATGGGTTCTAATTCCAGCTTTCTCATAGCAATTTTTGTCAGTTCTGACAATTTTCTCATCTTTAGAATTTGAGGTTTCATATTATAAAATGGCAATACTGTGATTCTGGAAAATTTACATGCTAGATTATTTAGCCACATTTAATAAAACTTGATAGTTAATGTTTGAATTATGCATATAGCTTCTAATTGATAAATTAAGATACCTATTAGTATTTTTGTAATAATACTATCATAATTAGTAGTAGTAATTTGTTAATTTGAACAATACTGGCATTCCTTATCTATGATTAATGTATCTTCAAAGAAAGAACAACTTGAGGACCCTAAGTTTAACACTTTTTCTATGCCATTACCTCAAATGTACAGAAAAAAGGGAAATATTTCACAACTTACATATTCAACCACCACTTAAAGTTACAAGTTAAATATAAGAAAAATTCAACTATAACAGAATTGTTTGAGCAGATGATGGTTCATTACTATGAAATACAAACTTTTTATATTCTTATGGTAGCAACTACAGTAGCATAGTTTTTTGTAACAAGTCAAAATTTTCATGCTATTAATATGTCAAAGAATTTCACCACTTTTCTCAAAGGTAACTATTGTGACTTCTTTATTCACAGAGCCAATTAAAAAAAACTTGATTTCTCACTGTCATAAGCTAAATATTTATAGATTCAATTTCTTTACCTTTTTTCCTATAGCCAATATAATTGCTATAATAATCTGTCTGCAAACATGAACATTCACAAATACAGATTCAAATAAATATATTGAAATTAAGTTGGTTATAAATGGATATTCTAAAAACCCAGTGGTGTTTGTTCTCCATTTCTACTGTTTCTCTCTCTCTCTCCCTCTCCCCCTCCCTCTTTCTTTCTCTCTCTGTCTCTAACTCACTCATCTACTTAAGTTGACTCTTGCCATTTCTTACTGTGATATTTTGCCCCACCATTTTCTTTCATGCTTTTAAGATTGAGAGAGTGCATCCCCAAGTGCTATAAGCTTAAATATATTACATAAAAGTGTTATACAATTTTAATATGTCAGAGAGAAAAGAGAACAATGTATAGTTGTATATTTAATGTGCAATTATATAAATTGGATATTATTATGTGACATATACAGAAATTCTTATTCTGTTTTTAGCTTTTTCCCCTATAGATTTTAATTACTTGCTGGCAGGCATCAATTACTTTCAGGCTAAATTTTTTCAGTTAACAAAAGAAGGACCTATTAATAAAAAATATCTCTTTGTTTATATGATGTCTTTATGTTCACTTATGAAAAAAGCACCTGTATTGATCATACCAATATTTTATAAATTTTATATTGGTGCATTGTAGTCATACATCTTAACAGAGTATAAGATAGTAGAGGCAAACATACACATGACTCATTTAGCCCTTCCTGAATTTTCACCCCATTCCCTCCCAGCCTCTCTTCTTTTCATGTTTGACTTAGTGGTTGGCTTTGATATGTTTGTGAATGTACAATATGTAGTTTAGGGAATTTCCTTCTTCCCCCTTCCCATCACTCCCAGTTTTTTGCTCATCTATGGTTTCTTGTCCTTTGTCTAGAGTTTTTTATATGACCCTTTTTCTCCATAACCTCCAAATATTAGAGATCACATATGAATTTTCACTTTGTATGACTGACTAGTCTCAGCATAATGTTCTCCAGTTCCATCCATTTCTACATAAGTGACATAATTTTGTTCTTTATAGAAGAGTACAATTCCACTGTGTACATAGCCCATAGTTTTGTAATACTTTCATTTGTTGATGGACAGCTTGGCTGGTTCAATAGTTTGACAAATGTGAATTGTGTGGTGATGAACACAGATACACATGCATTAGCATGGTAGTTTGGTTTTCATTCTTTTGGGTAGTTATTCAGAAATGGTATTGCTGGAACATATGGTGTATTCATCCACATTCTCCTCAGGATACTCTCTACTGTTTTCCAAAGTATTTGCACTAATTTTTAATCCCACTAGCACTGTATTAGAGTTCCTCCTTCCTCACATTTTTACCAGCATTTGTTGTTGTTGTTTGTATTTTTAATGATTGTCATTCTAATTAGAGTTAGGTCAAACCTTAGGGTAGTTTTGATTTGCATCTCTCTGATTGCTAATGATGTTGAGAATTTTTCATGAATTCATGGGACATTTGAATTTCTTATTTTGGCTTACTGTTTTGAAGATATTAAGAGCCAACATTGTGTGTGTGTGTGTGGGGGGGTCCTGAGATGAAACCCAGGGGTACTTGGCATCTGAGCTATACCCCTTCCCCTATTTTATATTCTTTATTTAGCATCTCACTAAGTTGCAGAGGGCCTCACTAAGTAGCTGAGGCTGTCCGTGAACCACAATCCTCCTGTCTCAGCCTACCGAATGCTGGGATTACTAGCATGTGCCACCACACCTGTCTAAAAGCCAGCATTTGCTTGGCTATGGTAAGGAAATCAATCAACTGGCCAGAAAAATGATAGCATACAAAAAAGACCAGCATGGGGTAGAATAACTTTATAGCAACCACTCTTATAACAACTGACTGAGGCCCATGAAAACTATTCCAATCCCTTCAAGTATCGTGTCCTCAGTGACTCAATCACCTCTCATCAACCACATCTCTTAATAGTTCTATCACCTTCTCAAATGAGGAACAAGTTTCCAGCAAGGGAACCCTTAAGAGATGCACTCAATTCATAATTAAACTATAACAGGAAATTTTATCCCTAATAGAACTGAAACTATGTCATACCAATATACTTCTGTCATTTTGGTTTTCTATTCTTTAAGATTTCTATTATTTCTTCCTAATATAGTAGAAAAGGCAGAGCAACCACATCCACAATTAGTCATGTGGATGCCACAGAAAATGATTTTATTTTGTTTAACTTCAGTTTTACAGTTTTTATATGTTAGTATCTCACAGTTGTAAGTACACACTGAGTATTTTACTGTGTCAGTGTTTGTACAAAGAAATGTGGATATATTTTCCTGTCATTGCTTACATTAACTTTTTTTGTGTGATATTGGGGGTGGAACCCAGGGGCTTTCTACCTCCAGGCTACTCTCCCAGCCCTATTTTATATGTTATTTGGAAACAGGGTCTAAGTTGCTGAGAGCCTCACTAAGTAGCTGAGGCTGGCTTTGAACCTGTGCAATTCTCCTGTCTCAGCCTCCCAAGCATGGGGATTACAAGCGTGTACCACTATACCCAGCCTACGTTAACTTTTTATTGTGATAATTAGTATTGTTATCAGTTTCCAGGTGATAGGATAAGTGAACTTCCAACCCATATAGTGAATATGGAGATGTATAAGCTAGGACAGTCAAACTAAGACTGGGTAAGACTGAGGGTGTAGTTCGGTGGTAGAGTGCTTACAAAGGACCCTGGAATCTACTCCCAGAAATGAAAAATAAAAAAAGAAAATTAGGCAAGGTGTTTATTGCATGAAAAAGTAAGGAAACATTTATGACAGCATTCTATTTTTCATGTCTTATGATCTGTAGAGAACAGATCTGGTAAGATTTAATTTGGGTATAGACCTCAATTTAATTTTCTATTCACTAGTACAATTATATCTACAGCAATTCAATCTACTTATCAAAAAGGTTAGTGGGAAAATGGCCCTACCAGTAATATAATTTTCTGTTGCTCTCTTTAGCTTACGCTCAATATATGCTCTTATTTTTTATATTTTTCTTTTCTCAATGCCATACCCACAAGCCCACTCATACATTCCTCATCCAAAATATTTTAAAATATCAAAGAACAATGGCTAAGCAGATATTCTGGCTTTCTGTCTATCATTCAAAAATGATTATTTCAAGCCGGGCGTGGTGGCGCACGCTTGTAATCCCCGCGCTTGGGAGGCAGAGACAGGAGGATCGCGCAGGTTCGAAGCCAGCCGCGTGCTGGCTTAGGAGACCCTGTTTCCAAATATAAAATGTAAAAAGAGGTCTGGGAGTGTAGCCTGGAGGTAGAAGGGCTTCCAGGAACCCCAGTACCACCAAAAAATAAAAAAATAAAAAAAAATGATTATTTCAACTTCCATTTTGTTTTATTCACAAGGACACAGTGACTGTATCTTTGTTACAACATATGTTCAGTTACATTTCTAAAATGAAAAAGCCAAATGAAAAGCCACAAATAAATTCAGAAATAAAAAGAACTAAAAATCTCCACTATTTCTGGCATTGTCTTTTCAATGTCAGGTCTCATGGAATGATAATATAAAGTGATAAAGTAGAAAGTAGACAATTGTAATATTTTATTTCAAATATGTATTCAGAAGAAGATTTATTATCCTTATAACTGAGGCCTCTGAGTTGGCTGGAGATGAAGGTAAAAAATAAGCCCTATCATAGGCTCCCCATACTAACAAATGCATTGGGAATATATGCCTTCTCTCTCTTATGTCTTTTAGATTAAGTTCTTTAAATAATGATGCATTTATTCTTGAATTTCTTTATAAATTTACTGGAAACTGAAACATTATAACATTCGGATGATATTGACAATAAATGTTTGATAACTTGAATGATAGTGATTATTTTTCTACCTCTTTTAATAATGTTGAAATGTATTTTTTAAGAATCCAATTCAGATGAAATGACATCAATTTAATAATTGTATTTTTATTTTTGGTGGTACTGGGGTTCCTGGAAGCCCTTCTACCTTAGGGCTACACTCCCAGACCTATTTTATACTTTTATATTTGGAAACAGGGTCTCTAGGCCAGCACGGCTGGCTTTGAACCTGCGCGATCCTCCTGTTTCCGCCTTCCAAGCTCGGGATTACAAGCGTGCGCCACCACGCCCGGCAATAATTGTATTTTTGTTATAAAATATACAAACAATTTAGAGTAGACTTAATTATCAAATTCAAAATTACTATTTAGTGGGCAAAAATATTAATGAATAGAAAAAATATCAATGCAGCTTAGTTTATCAGTGTGAGAGTTAATACTTTGTATGCACACCAAACCTGTTAATGATGCTGAGTAATTTCCCTAGGGTCTATATTATTTTTTCTTGTTTGAAATGCATGCTATAAATCAGGTCTTCCTGTCTCTGCCTCCATAATACATAGAGTTTGGTGTAAATGAGAGTTTTACTTCTGTCAGTATTTAACAACAGTCTCATAGTTTACTTGAGCCAAATATAAAGTGCTTAGTTCATAGTGCCTAATTTCTATTCATATTGTAAAACGGTTGTGATCATATTTAAAATTAAAGTTTCTAACAATGTCTCATATGCAAATAATTACATTGTAATTAAATTTTAATTGAAACTTTTTGCATTGAACCCATGTGGGTGTGTTAAAAGTGGCTTTTATGAACTTTATCAAACAATGGAGATGCTTTAAAAATAACTATTTCTTATTCACTAAAGGTAAAGAAATATAGATTATTTATAAATGCATAGGAAAAATTAATTATGTTAAAGTAAATACCATATATTAAAGCTTAATATTTAGTTTTTATAATATAGGCTTATAAATAATTTTATTAGCATAATAAACATAGTTAAAATAATATTAAAAACTATAGCAGTAATTATTACCATGTATCACTATCCTATCAGTCAGTAGCATTATAATAATTTATTTCAAAGATGAAAATTTTAAACAGAAATAATTAACTTCCCCCATAATGTGTGGTATCCTTTCATTAACTAAGTAAATACCTATAAGTATTTAGTCTTCTGTTTTCATTTTCCTTCCCTTTCTGTGATGGTGAACTGGCTATACAGAAGATTTCTTACTATTTTATTTCTATTCTAGGAATAATCAGAGAATACTTTAAAGATTGTTGCATTTAAATTAGTTTTAAGGCCCACTGCACCAAACTTTGGGGAAGTAGAGAGATTCACACTTTACGTCAGAGTTTCATTATGGCCATCTTCTATTTCACTGCAGAAAACATTATCTTTGATAGTAAAAGTCAGAGTAATAAGGGGGCTGCAGAACTCTCTACCTCTCTCACTGCTGCCCTACCATGTTTTCTCTCTTTTTCACAAGTTAAAAAATACAGTCAGCCATCTTACAGACAACAGCACAGGCTCATTTCCTTCAGGACCTGCATGTTATATGTCTGTATCTGTCCACCTCTAAGAGTCTAGATTCTTACTTCCTTAGTTCATATCTCAGGGTCAACTTATGTGAGGAGATTCCTCATAGCTCTATGTCTCATAAGATCTCATTCTACTTACTCTATTTTTTCAATAACACCTTTTCATTATTAATTTATGACATATTTATTGTTTTGTTTTTTGCCATACTGAGAATGAAACCCAGGGGCATTTTATCTCCAAGCTACACCCCCCAGCCCTAGGTTTTAGTCTTTTTTTAAAAAAAAACAGGGTCTCAGTGAGTTGTGAAGAGCCTTGCTATGTAGCTGAGGCTCTCTGCAAGCTGCAGTCCTCTGGTCTCTGCCTCCCAAATGCTGGAATTACATGTATGTGACATATTTATTGTTTTATAACTTTACTGTTTGTTTCTGTTTGCTTTATCATAAACTGCATTATCTTTCCCACAGTGCTAGTGCAGAAAACATTACCTAGCACAGGATAAGCACTCAATAATTATTTGAAGAGAATGAATATTCTCCTATAATTATGTCATTAACCCTCCTAATTACCAGACACCATCATATTTGAAACCCACAGAAGAAAATTAGAAGCTTAGAATGGATTACTTTGGTTTTGGTTTGCTGTCTTCTTTTGTCTAGAATAACTACGATTATATTTACCCATACTCATGCTTTATTTTAAATTGGCTATGTAGTCAGCAATATTTTGCTATGTTAGAAACAAAATATTTTTAAAATGTAGTAAAATTTAGCCAAGTTTCCTTTTGTGTATTACAAGTAAGATTTTTTTGATCATGATTATTTTGAAAATACCAAAGACCATACATGTATGAGTCTAGATTGGTTACAATTTTTCCAATGATTTATGCTATAAAAACCAAAGAATGAAAAGAATAAAAAGAGAAAATTAAATGGGAAAAAACTCTACCATTGTTTTCTTTTCTTTCTTTCTTTTTAAGCCAGGACCCTACAGCAACCCTTTCCCCAGGGTACACCTTGTGACCCAACAGGCTAGCCCAGTTAGAATGTCCCGAGACACAGGAAAAATCCTCCAGGCACAATACCTGCACAGGGCCTCAAAGGGAGGTTCCAAGACTACCTTGGACAACCTCCACCCCTGTGGTAGGGAAGCACAGGCCTGAGTCCAGGGTGGAGAGTGCGGAGAAGCTGAATACAGGCTGGAAATACACAGAACCCAGGACTTGTACAGAATTTATTAACAGTGACACTAGATGCCCTGACACCTAAAACCAAAGCTGTCAAAGGCAAGAAAGGGATCCAAACACCCTGAGAGAGGCTTAGGAAGCTGACAATACAGTACAGAGCAAATTAAGAGACATTGGATTATACTCCAAAAACTACCACAGCAATCAGATGTTCAGATATTAAATGAACATGACCCATATTAGTAAATTAATAGTACTGTTTTGTTTTGTTGTGTTGTTGTTCTTTTTTTCCCTTCTTTCTTTTCCTTTATTTGGATTATTTTTAATATGTGCTTGATAGTTTATATCTCCATACTTAGATATTGTACTAACTACAAGAGTCCTACTATTTAACTCTTTCTTATGCTCACCAAGATATTACTTTATTATACTTAAATTCTTACTCTATCTAAACATATCCTCTACCTAACCCAACTCCTGTACCCATCACCCCAGCTGCTTCCCCATCACCCAACCCTATACATTGGAAAAACCACTGCTGACCTGCTGATACCTCAACATTCCTAATACTAAAATTGGATTACACATAATACTTACAAAAAATGGGAAGACATCAGAAAAACAGCCCTGAGAACCTTGAAAATATGAAAACCAGGAATAATGAAGAGACAACAGAAATCACAAATACTGAACTACAAGAAATGCAAGAAGGGGAGTTCAGAATCTTGATCTACAATATGATGAAAGTCTTTAAAACAAGTCTACAGCAAATGAAAAAGGAAACTGAAACATGAAAAAAAGAATCAGAAAGAAGTCTGGAATGAAAGAGTCAATAAATGAAATGAAGGCAGCAATAGAAATTCTAGAAGATTAGAAGAAATGGAAAGTAGAATATCACTGTTAGAAGACAGTTCATTCAAAACCAAAAACACAGTCAAGAGCATACAGAAATCATTATAGCAACAAAACCTAAAAATCCAACAACTATGGGACAATATGAAGCATCCTATCTTATAGATAAAAGGCATTAAAGAAAGAATAGAGGTACAGAACAAGGGCTTTCATAATCTCTTTAAAGAAATAATTTCAGAGAATATTCCAAACATGGAAAGAGACTTGGATCTTCACATTCGGGAGACATACAGAACACCATTAAGATAAGACAAAAAAAAAAAAAAAGAACATCTCCACGCATTATAATAATCAAAATGATCAACATAGATGTCAAGGAAAAAAATCTTAAAAGCAGTAAAAACAAAAGGACAGGTGATATATACAGGCAAAACAATAAGAATCACCCCAGACTATACATCCCAAGTCATGAATGCCAGGAAAGAGTAGTATGATGTGTTCTAGACCCTAGAAGAAAACAACTTAAACCAAAACTACTATATCCAGCAAAACTATTATTCAAAATTGATGTAGAAACAAAAGTGTTTCAAGATAAGCAGAACTTCGAAAAATTCATGAATTCTAGGCCAACACTAGAGAAAACACTTAAAGAAATAAACCATAAAGAAGAAAAAAGAAGCAGACTCCAGAACCAGAGAAGAGACTAAGTTGATCAGCAGGGCATCTAAGTAAAGAATTATATCCAACAGAAGATAGAACAAAAAATGACAGGAAACAAATACCTTATTTCAATAATAACACTGAATGTCAAAGGACTTAACTCTCCAATCAAAAGAAACATTGGCAATGTGAATTAAAAAACATAATCCAAATATGTGCTGTTTGCAAAAAAACTCACATTACAGCAAAAGACATTCACAGACTGTAAGTGAAGGGATGGAAAAGATATATCATGACAATGGAGACCAAAAACGGGTAGGAGTAGCAACACTGATATCCAAAAAAACAGACTTTAAGCTAAAACACATCAGAAGTGACAAAGAAGGGACCTTCCTTTTATTAAAAATAAAAATCCACCAAGAAGATATAATGATAGAAAATGTATATGCCCTGAATGTGGGTGCAGCCACATTTGTAAAACAAACCCTCAAGGACATCAGACCTCAAATAGACTCAAATATAATAATAATGGGAGACTTCAATATATCTCCCACACCACTGGATAGACCTTCAAGGCAAAAGATGAGTAAAGACTTTTCAGAACTAATGAAAACTATAAACCAAATGGACTTAATAGACATATACAGAATATTTCAATGAGGAACAAGAGAATACACATTCTTCTCAGCAGCCTGTGGCACCTTCTCCAAAAGAGATCACGTCCTGGGACACAAAGCAAGCACCAGCAAATTCCAAAGAAGTAATATAATTCCCTGCATCTTTTTAGACCATAATGGAATGAAAGTAGAAATCAACAACAGGAAACCCAAAAGAAACTATTTAAATACATGGAGATGGAATGATACACTATTGAATGATGAGTGGATTCGGATTAGAAATTAGGGGAGAAATAAAAAATTTTTGGAATTAAATGAAAACAGAGAAACAACTTACCAAAAATCTATGGGACACTTTGAAGGCAGGGTTGAGAGGAAAGTTCATAGCATTGAGTGCCCACATAAGAAGAACAGAAAGTTGCCAAGCAAACAACCTAATGACACAACTCAAGTACCTAGAAAGATTGAAACAGTCTAATCCCAAAGCCAGCAGAAGGCAGAAAATTATTAAAATCAAACCAGAAATAAATGAAATAGAAAACAAAATAAAAAAACAATTCAAAAAATTAACAAAACAAAAAATTCTTTGAGAAGATTAATGGGATTGACAAACCCTTGGCCAACATAATCAAATGAAAAAAAGAATCATCTCAAATTATTAAAATCAGAAATGAAAAAGGAGGCATCACCACAGAGAGAGGGGAAATTCAAAGGATTATCAGAAAATATTTTGAGAATTTATGCTCCAACAGACTGGAAAACATGGAAGAAATCGATGGATTTCTAAGCACATGTAACCTACCTAAACTGAACTAAGAAGACATAGCAAGAATAAACCAACTAATAGCAATAAAAGAAATAGAAACAGCAATCAAAATTCTGCCAGCAAACAAAAGCCCAGGCCCTGATGGGTTTCCAGCTGAATTCTACAAAACTTTCAATAAAGAACTAATAACAATACTTCACAACTTGTTTCAGGAAATTGAAAAAGATAGAATTCTCCCTAATTCCTTCTCTGAGGCCAGTATCACATTAACTCCAAAACCAAATAAAGATACTTCAAGTGAGGAACATTACAGACCAATATTCTTAATGAACATACATGTATAAATTCTAAACAAAATACTAGCTATAGGCATTCAAAACCATATCAAGGGAATTGTACACCATGACCAAGTTGGTTTCATTCCAGAAAAGCAAGGCTGGTTCAACATATGCAAACCAATACATGTTATTCACCATGTAAATAGAACTAAGAACAAAATCCACACAATCGTATCAATAGATGCTGAAATAGCATTTTACAAAATCCAACACCAATTCATGTTAAGAACACTGCAGAAAATTTGAATAGAAGAAAGATATTTAAACATCATTAAGGCAATATACAATAAACCCAAAGCCAACATCATATTGAATGGGGAAAATCTGCAAGAATTCCATTTAAAATCAGGCACAAGAAAAGGATGCCCATTATCACCACTACTTTTCAATATAGTCCTTGAGACTCTTGCTACAGAAATAAGACAAGAGAAGGAAATCAAAGGAATTCAATTAGAAAGAGAGGAGCTAAAACTATCCTTATTTTCCGATGATATGATTCTTTATCTAGAAGATCCAATGAACTCAACCAAATTACTTCTGAAGCTGATTAACCAATTCAACAAAGGTACAGGATACAAAATCAACCTAAAGAAATTAGTTGCTTTTCTTTATGTCAACTATGAATCCACAATGAAATAAATAAAGAAAACTATTCCATTTACTACAACCTCTAAACCAATAAAATACCTAAGAATAAACCTAAACAAAAATGTAAAAGATCTCTACAGAGAAAACTACAAAACATTGAAGAAAGAAATTGAAGAAGACCTTGTGATGGGGTGTGTCTATACAGCGCCTAGGCCTGAGCGGCCTACGGCCTAAGGCAAAACTTTAAGTAAAGTGATTCAGCAAAAAAGGGGCAAAGATGGCACTAGGAAGCTAGGAAGGCGTGGTTTCCCCATTCATTATGGGTGGGGAAACTGAGCAGTTTTTCCCTTTCTACCTTTAAAGGAGCTTTCCGCACACATGAATGGCTCATGTACTGGCCTGGGATTGGCTGTAAACTACGTGCTAGTGATATTTATCCTGGATAGGCTAGGCTATTTCTCATGGAAATTCCCCTCGTGGCTTGGTACTATATAAAGGATGGCTTGGAGAGAAATAAATGAGATCTCACTTGACTTGACTCCCGGCTCGTGGGTTTGTGTTCGAGTTGTAGGTACTCATCATCTCTCCAAGCCTCGTCAGCTGTCGGGCTGGATTCCTGACAACCTTGGAAGATGGAACAATCTCCCTTGCTCATGTATAGGCAGAATAAATATCATCAAAATGGCCATTCTGCCAAAAGTGATCTATAGATTCAATGCAATCCCCATTAAAATACAAACATTTCACATAGACCTGAAAAAATCAGTTATGAATTTTGTATGGAGAAAGACCCAGAATAGCCAAAGCAATTCTCAGCACAAAGAACCAGGCAGGGGGCATCATAATCCTGGACTTTAAATTATACTATAGAGCAATAGTAGTAAAAACAGCATGGTATTGACACAACAATAGGCAGACTGACCAGTGGAAAAGGATAGAAGATACAGAAACAAACCCACACATCTATAGTCAATTGATCTTTGAAAAAGGAGCCAAACTCATACTGTGGAGAAAAGACAGCCTTTTCAACAAATGGTGCTAGGAGAACTTGCTATCCATTTGTAGAAAGTTGGATCTGAATCCTTCCTTCTCACCGTGCACAGGCATCAACTCAAGATGGACCAAAGACTTAGAAATTACACCAGAGACTGTGAAGTTATTAGAGAAAGGCATAGGATCAACACTTTAACATATAGGCATAGGTAGTAACTTTCTCAACAAGACTTCTAAAACACAGGAAATTAAAGTAAGAATTAACAAGTGGGATTACATCAAATTAAAAAGTTTCTTTTCATCAAAGGAAACCATAAAGAGCCTAAAGATAAAACCTACAGAATGGGAGAAGATCTTTACCAGCCACCACTCTGATAGGAGGCTAATATCCAGAATATTCAAAGAGCTCAAAAGACTCTACACTAGCAAAATAAACAGCTCAATCAAGAAATGAGCAACTGAAATGAATAGACACTTCAAAAAAGAAGAGATACAAATGGCCAATAGATACATGAAAAGATGTTCAACATCACTAGCCATCAGGGAGATGCAAATAAAAACTACACTGAGATTCCATCTAACCCCAACCAGAGTGGCAAGCATAAAGAAATTAAACAACAACAAATGCTCACAAGGATGTGGGGAAAGAAGAACTCTTTTACACTGTTGGTGGGAGTGCAAAGTAGTCAGTGGCTATGGAGATCAGTGTTGAGATTCCTTAGAAAACTGGGAAAAGATCCACCATTTCATCCGGCTATGCCACTCTTGGGTATCTTTCCAAAGGTCTTGAAATCAGAGAACTACATTAACATATGCGTACCCATGTTCATAGCAGCACAGTTTGTAATAGCCAAAATATGGAAACAACCTAGATCCCCATAAACAGATGAATGGATTGCAAAATTATGGGAAATACACACAGTGGAATTCTATTCAGCTATAAAAAAAGAATAAAATAATAGCATTTGCAAGAAGATGGAAGGAACTGGAGAAATTATGTTAAGTGAGATTAGTCAAGCACAGAAAGAAAAGGGACATGTTTTCTCTAATATGCCCAAGATAGGGAGTAGTGGTAATACCAGAAGGACTCCAGATAATGAAGGGGAAATCTCAACAAGGCTAGAATGGAAGGACAGGAGAGGAAGAAAGCAGAGGTTGTTCAATGGAGGAGCTATATTCGAATATATGTAATAGTATAAATATAGCATGGTTAACCTGGACACTCTTATTGGGAGGGGGGAAGGGAATTGGGGGGAGGGAATGAAGGAAAATTTCAATATACACCATTTTCAATATGTTCCATATATAAAATATAGAAAAAAATAAATAAAAAATAGGACAACATATTGAAATATGTTTTCTGAAAATACTGACAATAGGAATGCATAGAAAACATTAAGCTTAGGCCAGGTGTGTTGGAGCATGCTTGTAATGCCTGTACTTGGGAGGCTGAGACAAGAGGATTGTGGTTAGGAGACAGCCTCAGGAACTTAAGTGTTGCCTTTCACAAATTAGTGAGACCTTGTTTTTTTTTTTTTTTTTTTTTTTTTGTGGTACTGGGGTTCCTGTCAGCCTTTCTACCACTGGGCTAAACTCCCAGGCCTATTTTATATTTTTATTTGGAAACATGGTCTCTTAAGCCAGCACAGCTGGCTTCAAACCTACTCAACCCTCCTGTCTCTCTCTCCCAAGCACAGGGATTATAAGCTTGCACAACCATGCCCTGCAGTGAGACCCTGTTTTAAAATAAAGAATAAAAAAGTAGGGCTAGGGGTATATCTCAGAGGTAGAATGCCCCTGAGTTTCATCTCCAGTACCCCAAAAATTCCTTAAACTTTTACAAACTAAATATTAGAAAACATTTCTTAGAGTAATTAATTTTTTTCTTGGAATTTAAAATACAGGTACATGTTCTGTTTATGTAACCATAAATAGAAAATTACTGAATGAAATATGGTATAATCTTAAAAGAGGTGACTTCTGTATAGAAGAACATTGGCTACTAATAGTGTAATAACTTTGATTGGGATGAAAAGAAGGGTCAGATCATTGAGACAGCTCATACATAAAAGGCACTTACTGCATTAATCATTAGCTTCTGCAGGCAGTGCTTATATCTGAGGTGTGTCACTGGTGATATATGGTTTCAATACATGTATTATTGGTGAAAAAATCCCTTAGGAGCACCTTTCAGAAATCCACACAGGAGATGTTGAAATGCTTTGCCAGTTTTTGACAGAGGCAATGAAAGGTATCAGCTTTCAGAGCCTTGTTTTAGTAAACAAAGCTCAAAGATTCACTGACAGATTGCATCTGTAGTATTCAGTACGTACTGCAAGTGAGGATGACACTGAGATTGAAATTTTGTCCTGAGGAAATTAATGGGTGTTGATGCCACAGTTGCTTTTTATTAAGAGGATTAAGTATACCAAAACCACTTCTATTGTAAGTGTAATGGAAACTGTAGAGTGTCCTGGAAAACCCAGAAAAGTTGAAGCAAGTAGTCTTCTTCTATGGTCTGTAATTTATTTCTCTAGCAAATTCAGCCAAAAAAGAAAAATTGAACCCAGGTTATATCTACTAAGTACTTTCTTTATTAGATAAGAAGAGAAAACACAATCAGTTGGTATGCTTTTGCATTTCTGATTCTGATTCTGCAATACACACCACTGATCTTTTATCTATATTCTAGGGATTAATAGTGAGCAACACAGATTTGTTCAACCAAAGTGGTCACCATGATTTTAAGATTGATAGTATACTTCTTATTCTATTTTTTATCCTGACTCATTTCTAAACATAGTTTTAACTTTGCATAACAAAGATACTTAGAGATAAAATGTCATCATTAAAAATATTCCCATAATAATATTGCAAACAACAAAGGCTGGGGTTAAAGCTCTATGTAGAATGCATGCCTAACATGACAAAAGTCTTGGCTTTGATCCCCAGCACCATGCACACACATACACACACACACACACACACACACTTATTTGTAGATAGTAAAGTCCGAGAAATAAATCTGTTCACATGTTAAATAAAATCAGCAATATCCAGATGAATTATAGTCTGCCAGAAGTGAGAATATTACTTTATAGAAAACTGTTAAACCATAATAATAGTGTTCTTCATAGATTTATAAAAATTCTAATGTAATTCAAGTTATAATTTTTGAAGAAGATTGACTAATGTAATTAATATCATATATGCAAAATTTTTCAGAAAATCGATAAGAATTTGAATGGCTATAGAAAAACTCAGTAGAGCACCACCCTAGCAGATATCTAAACAAGCAAAAATTTTGTAGAAATAAAAACCTACTTTTATAGCTTTAAATATTCAGAAATCAGTAATCCCATTAAATATAAAGAATACAGAATATTACTAAGTAAAAATGACCCAGTAGATTAAACTATTAGAAAAATATTTTAATGACTGAATTAATAGATAAATAATGAATACTGATTTTATAAAAATAAAATTAATTTAAATATATCAAAAGTAAAGATTCTAGTAAAAGCAAAAACATTGGTGTTTAATCATCTTTGTGTAAAATAAACCACAACATTTTATTATATGTATATTTGCTTTTTTTTGAGATATTTTCTCACTTTGTTTCCTGGTCTGGTCTCAAATTTCTGGTCTTTCTCCCTCGGTGTCCCTATTACTTTTACTGCAGGCATTCACACCAACATGACCAGCAATATTATGTTTTTAAAATAAAATATTTGTCACAATAATAAAAAATGTTCAAGCCAGATAAAGTTGCATATGCTTGTAATCTCAGCTACTTGTAAGGCAAGGCAGGAGGATGCCTTGAGTCCAGGAGTCCTAGACCAGTCTGGGAAATACATCAAGACTCTTCCTAGAAAGAATTTATTTTGAAGGGTCAAAACTACAAAAAAAATCTAGATACAAGTAGAATGGATAGGAACCAAAATCACAGTGCATGTGAGTTTATTCTTTTCACCTGTATTATCCACAGCCTGAACATAATACTTGAAAATTAAGATGTAGTTAGAAAATCACAGGAGAATTTTGGTTCTGACTCAAAGATGAAAGAAGTGATTCCTAATGTTTAGAGAGCATAGAGAACTCCTTCCACATTTCTACACCCTTTTTCTTCTTGTTCTTTTTATTTTTTCTCCTTAATTTTTTTGCTCTAGTCTCTAAATTATTCTCTAATGATGGTGGTTACTGATCATAGTGTAGCCCAGAGTATCCAAATCTATAAAGAGAATATTTTCCCCTTATTTTCTAGATTTGTGGTACCATAAGGGTAGAGACAAAACTCATTGTTTCCCCCAAACCCATTGTGTGTCCTGCTTTTTAGCATCAGATGTGGATGCAGTAGCATCCAAGAAAGCAAGCACCAGTTAGACTCCAATTTTCTGGCAAGAGAACTAAAGGCAAAACCCCAGGAAATCAGAATAAATTAAAGAAATGACAGAGAGGAAGAAACTCCATAAAGTTATCTTATCATATTTGTAATAAACTCTCATGAGTTTCCCTCATGCAGACTTTTATTATATTATACAACATACTAAAGACGAAAGAAAATTGAGTTTACCAATTTAAATAAATAAATAAATAAGAGATTACCACATTCATTTCAGATTTGATCCTTGATGGCATACAGCCAAGACTGATTACTAAGACAAAAGTACCAATACATGTTATAGGATTCATAAAAAAGTCAACAACCCCTATTTATGGTTTTATACTGCCATGTTGCAGTCTAGAATTACTCAACAAATGAAAGACAAAAACAAATCTCAATACACATAAAAATAGAAAAAAATTTCAGTACTGAGGAGTTGGATTTATCTAAGACATTAATATAGATATATAAAAATGTTTCAAGTAACAAAGTACACTATTGATACCAATAGAAATAGGAACTCAGAAACAATAAAATACATAAAAAACAAATTTAAATTTTACAAATGAAAAAGACTGTCAATGATCCTACAGATAGATCAGTGAGTAGTATTCAATTAGATAACAAAAAATAATATATCAGTGAAAACAATAAATAAAGTGTCAGATATCTATGGGGAAGTAAGACAATTTATAGCATTTGTTCCCTAGAGTGCCAACAAATAAAAAGAGGGAGAAAGAAAAGAAAAAAATGCATTACTAAAAATATTTGAAGAAATAATGGTTGAACATGTCCACTCTTTGCTAAAAGATATAAATCTACAGATTCAAGATATAGAGTGAATGCCAAACATAACCTAAATAACATAGTAATTTCCCCCAAAAGACACACATATAAAAATAAAACTATTGAGTTCTCTGTATATTCTAGATATTAATCCTCTATATATAGAGAGAGTAGTTGGCATAAATATTCTCCCACTCTGTTGGCTCTTGGTTGAGGTTCTTGATAGTTTCCTTTGCTGTACAGAAGCTCTTCAGTTTAATGCAATCCCATTAATTGATTTGCCTTTTAGTTTCTTTGCCTTTGGAGTCTTGTTGAGAAAGTTTTTACCTTTGCCTATGTGTTGTAATGTTGGACCTATGTCCTCTTCAACAAGGTCTCTGGTCTAATTTCAAAGTCTTTGATCAATCTTGAATTGACTCATGTGCAGGGTGAGAAAGTGGGATTTATTCCCATTTTTCTGCATATTGGTTTTGCATATTGGTTTGCCAAAGCCATTTGTTGAAAAGGCTATCTTTTTTTTCAGTGTATGTTTTTGGCCACTTTGTCAAAAATTAATTGGCTGTAGGTGGACAGCACTGTCTCTGAGCAATTCTGCTCTATTGGTCTATGTATCTGTTTTTGTGCCAGTACCAAGCTCTTTATATTACTATGGCTTTCTAGTATACTTTAAATTCAGGTATTATTATTTCTCCTGCATGTTTTTTGTTGCAGAGAACTTCATTGGCTATTCTGGCTTTTTTGTTGTTCCAAATGAATTTAAGGACTGTTTTTTCTATGCTGGTAATTTAATGGGTATTGTGTTGAATCTGTAGATCGCTTTTGGAAGTATGTCCCACTCTGATAATATTTATTCTGCCTATCCATGAACATAAAAGATCTTTCCATCTTCTAAGTTCTTTGATTTCTTTTTTCAATGTTTTATAATTTTCTTTGTAGAGGTCTTTACCTCCTGGGTTGTTTACTTCTAAGTATTTTTTTTGTGTGTGTGTGGGGGGGGGAGGTATTCTGAGTGTAAGTGTTTTTTGCATTTTTTTTTCAGGAGATTAATGGTTGCGATACAGAAAAGCTTTTAATTTTTTAAGATTTATTTTGTATCTACACACTTTGCTGAATTTATTGATCAGTTCTATAAGACTTTTTTGTTTGTTGGGTCTTGTATGTATAATATCATACTATCTGCAAATAGTTAAAATTTGAGTTCTTCTTTTCCTATTTTTATTCATTTGATTTTCTTTTCCTGCATTATTGCTCTGGTTAGAGTCTCAAGGATTATATTGAAAAGGTATACAGAGAACTCAAGAAATTCAGTAATAAGAAAATAAATAATCCAATCAAAAAATGGGCAAGAGATCTAAATAAACACTTCACCAAAAAAAAAAAGAAATTCAAATGGTCGATAAATGCATGAAAAAATGCTCAACATCATTAGCTATCACAGAGATGATAATCAAAACTACCCTGAGATTTCACCTAACTCCAACTAGAATGGCAATCACTCAAAACACAAACAACAACAAATGCTGGTGAGGAAGTGGAGAACTGGGAATTCTAAAACATTTTTGGTGGATTTGCAAATTAATGCAACCACTTTGGAAAACAGTCTGGAGAATCCTCAGAAGAATTGGAACAAACTTACCATATGATCCAGCAATTCCACTTCTGAGTATCTGAACAAAAGAATGGAAACCAAACTACCAAATTGATACATGGGTATCTATGTTCATAGCTACACAATCCATCATTGCCAAACTAAGAAACTAGTCAAGATGTTCTCTACAGATGAATGGATTATAAAACTATGGGATATGTACACAATAGAATTTTACTTAGCTATAATGAAGAACAAAATTATGTCATTTACAGAGAAATGAATGGAATTGAAGAACATTATACTAAGTGAGATTAGTCAGCCACAATAAATAAGAAATTGGATGCTCTCCATTATATGTGGAAGCTAGGGAGAAACTGGGTCATAGGAGGAACTCTAGATGAAAAAGAAGATACTATAGATGAGCAAATAAGGCCACATAACTAAGAGGATGGGAGGGGTAAGAGAAAAATTGTCTAATGCACATGATGTATTTTAACAATGTTAATCACTAAGCCAAACATGAGAAAGAGAAAGGTGGTAGGAATGGGGTAAGAATTGGGTAAAGGCTAATTGGGTGATATATGCATGTATGCCTCCACCATCTTGTACCCCATTAAGATGTATGACTACAATGCACAAATATAAAATTTAAAAAATAAATGCTATTGAGGCTGGGTGTGGTAGCCCATGCTTGGGATCCCTGCGCTTGGGAGGCAGAGACAGGAGGATCGCGCTGGTTCAAAGCCAGCCTTGCTGGCTTTAGAGACCCTGTTTCCAAATAAAGAATATATAAAAATAGGTCTGGGAGTGTAACCCAGAGGTAGAAAGTTTTCCAGGAACCCCAGTACCAATAATAATAATAATAATAATAATAATAATAATAATAATAATAATGCTATTGAATATAAAGACAAAGGTGAGAATATACCTGGAAATATGTTGAAAATAACATGTAACTGAAGATACCAAAGTTCTTGCTATTAAATATCCATATAACAAATTTATGTTCTAATCTATTATGACCTGACAATAAACTTTATCATGCTGCTTTTCTTCCTGTTCTATTAACTCTAGATTATTAATATTGGTTTCTTTTTTTTTTTGGTTCTTATTGAATCTAGCATTGAAACTTTTACATTTTTGTTACATTAAACTATGTATTCTAAAGAAAAAATGTACACTGATATTATTTTATTCTTAGTGATTCAATAATTAAATGTATTTGTGTTATTTTAAAGTTCAGTGTTCTAAGAGAATGTACAAATGTTTACATACAATCAAGTTATTGGATAAGTAAAATATTTTTTCTCATGAGTGACATTCATCTTTGAAATTACACTAAAATAAGGTACTCATTTATTCCTAGAGGAGCATAAAAATCATTGAAGGAAATGGGGACCTAGTTTTAAAAAGGCCATGATAAAAGTATAACATTCCAGAGAGTGGGGTTACTTTTAGGACAAAGGGTCTGGAAAGGGGCCTTTCCCAGAGTGAAAATCAATATAGAACAAGAAGTACATCTCAAAGAAACAGTCTGGAATCAGTTGCTACAAGAGTAGAAAAACAGCCAATAGCAAAATACACATTTGCAATAATTCAGAAAAGTTTTCAAAATAAATACCACTTTGGACTACAGTAATAATTTTTAAGAATACTCAGAAAATTTTATCCATAGAAATTCTAAGATTCTTCTTCAAGATTGTGTACATGTGTATAAATTTGTATATATTTTGAGTATAAACTTATTTTATTATGTAGTGATTTAGTCTATCATCCCATCTTTCTGATTTTTCAGTCACCTCCTTCACTACAATACATCAACTACCATCTCAGACTCGATTCTTAGTAAAGTTTAATCTCTTTGAAAAGATTAAGAGTATCTGAAAGAAGACTTAAGTTAGGAAGCTTAAAAGTTCTCTGTATCTATAAAGTCACCTAAAATGTCAAAAGTTTTAAGAAACTTTGATAAAAGAAAGCTTTAGAACACATATGTAGATAGCAAAGTATTTTTAATAGAAATATTTGCTTTCATCTCTTAGAACATTTACAAATCACCTGGGCAGTTGAGCTTGCTCTTCTCTAACAAATCTGACACACACACACACACACACACACACACACACACACACACACACACACTGACATGTACACAAAGATCCACACAAGTGCCACACAAACAGATGTGTGTACACAAAAAGAATAGCTGATGTGTCTACTGATTATACAATGAGGTATTTGAGGAAACAAAAACATAATTATTCCAACTCCAACTCTTTATGAATAAAGAACATTCCAGTTAAGTTAATAGAACAAAGGATTCAGTTTTTGCAGAATGATATGGAAGAAGCAGTTCCAAATAAAGTCAGGTATCTTTCTGAATGGAAAAGAATGTTACTAGTAATAATATATATTTTTGAATATCTAATAAAGTAATGTCAAATTCCTATCTTTAAAAATATTTTATGGTAAAATTTGGAGAAATAAAAGATTAATAGAAGTGGATCCATAGAAGAATGATTCCACAGTTCTTGTGGAATGCATTTTTAATTCTATTAACCTATTCTCTCAAAGAACATACAACAAAATACAGAATTTTGTACAAACTATTCACATTTAAAATAATTTCTAAACATCATTACTTTTTAAAATAGCTGAAAGTTATGTAGGACTATTAATATATTAATAAAAGCTAAAATATAGTCTTATGTAGACACATTATTTTCTTTTTTTAATATATTTTTATTGGTGCATTGTAGTCAAACATCACAATGGAATACAAGACTTGTGAGGATTTCCAAGCACACATCATCCAATTATCCCTTATTCAATTCCCATCCCCCTCCCTCTCCCTCCCTCAATCCCATACTTGATTTAGTGATTAACTTTGATATATTTGTTTACATACATCATGTGTTGTAAAGAGATTCCATCTTCCCTCATCCCATTTTCTCCGATTGGTCACCTTAATTGCTCCTCCATAAGGCCCCTTCTTCAATCAGATTTCCTCCTATTACCCATTTCTTCCTAGTTTTTGCATATTATAGAAAGCATTTGATTTTTGTTGTTGTTGTTGTTGTTGTTTTCTGTGATATTTCTCTGTGTATGCCGCATTTCAAGTTCTGATCTCATTCTTGAAGGCCCCGGCACTGGCCTGGCCACCCAGCAGACTCTAATCTCGGCCTCGCTAGTTCCAATACTGGCCTTGCCTCATGGCAGGCTCCATCCTGGCCTCAGAGGCCCCAGCACAGGCCTTGCCTTAAGGCAAGCTCCTATCCCAGCCTTATTGGCTCCAGCTATGGCCTCACCACATGGCAGGCACTGATCCCAGCCTTGCTGACCCCAGGACTGGCCTCACCCCAAGGCAGGCTCCAATCCTGGCCTTGGAAGCCCCAGCAACAGCCATGCCTCATGGAAGGCCCCAATCCCAGCCTCGCTGGCCCTGGCACCGGCCTCACCCCTCGGCAGGCTCTGACCCTGGCCTCGGAGGCTCCAGCACCAGCCTTGCCTCATGGCAGGCCCCAATCCCGACCTCACTGCCAGCACTGGCCTTAACCCTCAGCAGGCTTCGATCCCAGCCTCGGAGGCCCCAGAACCAGCCTTGTCTCATGGCAGGCTATGGCCTCACCCCTTGGCAGGCTCCGATCCCGGCCTCGAAGGCTCCAGCATCGGCCTTACTTCATGTCAGGCTCCAATCCTGGCCTCTCTGGCCCCAGTACCAGTCTCACCCCTCAGCAGACTCTGACACTAACCTCCAAGGCCCCAGCATTAGGCTTGTCTCATGGCATGCTCCAATCCCAGCCTTGCTGGCTCTGGCACCGGCCTAATCCCTCAGCAGGCTCCAATCCTGGCCTCAAAAGTCCTAGCACCTGCCTTGTCTCACAAGAGGCTCTGATCCTGGCCTTGCTGGCCCTGACACCAGCCTCACCCCTTGGCAGGCTCCAATCCCACACTCCGAAACCCCAGGCCCGACCTTGCCTCACGGCAGGTTCTGATTCCGGCCTCACTGGCCCTGGCACCGGCTTAACCCATCTGCAGGCTCTGATCCCAGCCTCGCTGGCCTTGGCACTGGCCTCTCCCTTCGGCAGGCTCAGATCCCGGCCTTGGAGCCACACATTATTTTCAATATTGTTTTTTTTCTGCATAGAATGATATTGGTTATTTTAAATGACACAAAAAGAGAAACTACAAAAATTTTCATCATGAATTATTATTTTTGTAAAAGTATAAGTGTTTTTATTTCTATTCCATGCTTGCAAAAAATCCACACTAACTTACAGATTTTTGAATGAACCATGTATATGATACTAAAACATTAGTGGGCAAATTAGAGTGAGTAAAGCAAATTTCAAATGAAAATTAAAAGCAATCATTTCTATGAATAGGATTTTGAAGTTAGTTTTGGAAAACTTATTGAAACTTAACAGCAAGGGTAAAAAGATGAGAAAAAAAAAGTCCCAAAGCACTCAACTAAAATACTTTTAGGGCTGATTAACAAATTCAGCAGAAAATCAGAATACAAAATCTATCTACAACCCCAAAGCAGTAGAAGATAGGAAATTATTTAAATAAGAATATAAATCAATAAATTAGAGAATAAAAAACAATACAGGAAATCAACAAAACTGGAAAGTGATTTCTCAAAATATTAACAAGGTAGATATAGAAATCCAGAGGATTATAAGAAACTACTTTGAAAAACTATACTCCAAATAAATAAAAAATCTGGAAAACTTTCTAGATAAATACAAACTTCCCAAACTGAGTCAAGAAGATAATTTAAACAAACCAATAGCAATTAAAATGATTGAAGCAGCAATGAAGAGCCTACCATCAAAGAAAAACCCAGCACCAGATAGTTTCCCAAGTGAATTTTATAAAACCTTTATAGAAGAGCTAATCCTGATACTCCTCAATATATTTCAAGAAATAGAAACAGGAATCTCTTAAATATATTCTATGAAGCCAACATTACATGAATACTAAAACCAAATAAAGACAGCTCAAGGAAGAAAAACTATAGGCCTATATCATTGATAATCTTAGATGTGAAACTGCTAAACAAAATAAGAAACTTTTCTGTATGCCAACCATAAATCCACTGAGAAAGAAATCCAGAGAACACTTTATGTCCCACAAAAAATAAAATACTTAGGTATAAACTTAACCAAGGAGGTAAAAGATCTCTACAAAGGAAATTATAAAACATTGAAAAAAAAATCAAAGAACTTAAAAATGGAAAAATCTTTCATGTTCATGGCAAGGCAGAATAAATATTATCAAAATGGACATACTTCCAAAAGTGATCTACAGATTCAACACAATACCCATTAAATTACCAAGGTCATTCTTCACAGAGATAGAAAAAAATCAGTCCTTAAATTCATTTGGAACAACAAAAAAGCCAGAATAGCCAAAGGAGTTCTCAGCAACAAAAATCAGGCAGGAGAAATCACTAAACTGACTTTAAAGTATACTACAAAGCCATAGTAATAAAAAAAATCAGCATGATACTGGCACAAAAAGAGATAGATAGACCAATGGAGCAGAATAGAAGGCTCAGAAACAATGCTGCACACTTATAGCCAATTTATTTTTGACAAAGGGGCCAAAAACATACACTGAAAAAAATGATAGTCTGTTTAACAAATGGTTTTGGAAAAACTGGTTAAACATATCCAGACAAATGGAAATAAAACCCACTTTTGCACCCTGCACAAGAGTCAATTCACGATGGGTCAAAGACTTGGAAATTAGATCAGAGACCTTGAGGCTACTTGAAGAGGGCATAGGTTCAACACTGCAACACATAGGCACAGATAAAAACTTTCTCAACAAGACTCCAAAGGCAAAGAAACTAAAAGGCAAATCAATTCATGGGAGTGCATTAAACTGTACAGCAAAGGAAACTATCAAGAATGTCGAGAGAGAGCCACAAAATGGGAGGTTTTTGTCCCCTATTTCTCTGATAAAGAACTAATATCTAGAATATATAGAGAACTCAAGAAACTCAGCACTAAGAAAACAAATAGCCCAATAAAAAATAGGCAACTAAATTAATAGACACTTCACAAAAGAGGAAATTCAAATGGCCAATAAATACATGAAAAAATGCTCAACATCATTAGCAATCAGAGAGATGCAAATCAAAACTACTTTAAGATTTCACCTAACTACAACTAGAATGACAATCATTAAACAACAACAACAACAACAACAACAACAACAACAACAACAACAAATGCTGGTGAGCATGTAGAGAAGCGGAAACTATAATACATTGTTTATGGGATTGCAAATTAGTCCAGGAGAATGCAACAGAATGGAGGATCCTCAGAAGAATTGGAATAAACTTACCATATCACCCAGCAATACCACTTCTGGGTATCTATCCAAAAGAATGGAAACCAAACTACCAAACTAATGCATGTGTATCTATGTTCATAGCTGCACAGTTCACCATTGCCAAACTATGGAACCAGCCAAGATGTCCTCAACAGATGATTGGATTATAAATTTAACAGATATGTATACAGTAGAATTTTACTCAGTCATAAAGTAAAACAGAGTTATATCATTTACAGGGAAATGGATCTTGATACCATTATGCTAAGTGAGATAAGTCAGTCATAAGAAGTAAGAAATTAGATGCTCTTCCTAGTATGCAGAAGCTAGGGAGAAAATGGGCCATAGAAGGAACTCAAGAACAAAAAGGAGATACTATAGATGAGCAAATAAGGCAACCTAACTAATGAGATGGGAGCGGGGAAGAGGGACATTCTCTAATATTCATGATGTACATCAACAAACATATCAAAGTTCACCAATAATTCAAACATGAGAAGAAGGGAGAGAAAGGGAATGGGGTGACAATTGGGTAAGGGCTAATTGGGTGATGTGTGCATGTATGCCTCCACCATCTTGTACTCCATGAAGTTGTATGACTACAATGTCCAATAAAAAAATCAATCTAGATCACTAGTAGCTTTTCTTTGCCAACCATAATCCCACTGAAAAAGAAATAAATATAAAAACATTTTTATTCACTCTAACCTCAGAAACAATAAAATACCTAGGAATAAATCTAATCAAAGAAGTTATAGACTTTACAATAAAAGTTATAAAATGTAAAGAAAGAAATTGAAAATATTAGAAAATTAAAATAGCTCTCATGTTCTTTTGATAGGCAGAATATATGTAATCAAAATGGTCATTCTACCAAAAGTGATATAAGGATTCAATACAATGCCTATTTTTAAAAAACACTCCAAAATATAGGCACTGATAAAATTTCCTCAATAAGATCCCAAAGGCATAAGAAATTAAAATAAGTATTAATATGTGGGATTGCATTAAGATGAAGAGATTATGTGCAGCAAAGGAAAGTTTAAAAAACCTTAATAAAGAGCCAACAGAATGGGAGAAGTTCTTTTTCAGTTAGTTCTCCAATAGAAAACTAACATCTAGAGTACAAAGATCTAAATACACCACAAATAAAAATTAATAAACCAAATAACTCAAAAATAGTCAAGTGAACTAAACAGATAATTCACAAAAGAATAAATACAAAGGATATATATATTCAACATTATTACCAGAGAGATGCAAATCAAAACTACAAAGAAATTCAGCTTTAATTAGAATAACAATACCTACTCTTCTATAGTGTTGTTGGGATTATAAATTAATCCAGTTCAGTGTGAAAATTCCTTAAAAAACTAGAACTGACTCCATCATATGATCTAGCTCTACTACTCCTGCATGTCTTTTTATAGGGACTGAAATCATATTATCATAGCAATACATGCATATTCATGTTCATAGCAGATAATTTTACAATAGTCAAATTATGGAACTAGTGTAGGTGTTCATCAAGTAATGAATGGTTAAAAATTATGGCATATACAATGAAATCTATGTTATTCTCAAGAAAATGAATGGACCTGGAGAACATCATCTTAAGTAAGATTAGTCAGTTCACAGAAAGTGAAGAATCATGTTTTCTGCAAATAAAAAGTTAGACAAAGACTAACTTGCAAATACTACTGATATCTTAGTGTATATTTATTAGTTATTTATTTGTTTGTTTGTTTCATTGGTTTTTATTGGTATTGATGGTTGAATCCGGAGTCATACTATCTCTGAGATAAGCCTCCAACTCTATTTATTTATTTATTTATTTATTTATTTATTTATTTATTTATCTATTCATTTTTGTGGTACTGGGGATTGAACCAATGAAGGCATTCTACCTCTGAGCTACACCCCCAGCCCAATTTTAATTTTTATTTGTAAACAAGAACTAAGGTTATGAGAGCCTCACTGAATCGCTGAGGCTGGCTTCAAACCTGCAATTTTCCTGTCTCTGCCTCCCAAGGATTGGGATTACAGATGTGTGCAACCACACTTGGCTTTTTTTATTTGAAACAGGGTCTCACTGAATTTCCGAGTGTCTCGCTGGGTTGCTGAGACTGGCCTATAACCTGGAATGTTCCTGTCTCAGACTCTCAAGTACTGAGATTACAGCATGCATCACCATCCCCAGCTTTACTGATAACCTTGTTTTCTAACCATAAATGCACATTCCTATTAAGGAATGTGAGCTGATTGTGACTTTCTGTGTTTGATGTAAAGAGAGAGGAAAGATGTTAGTCATTTGAGCATAGAGTCTCAAATAATGTTCGCTTAACCCTCATTCTCTTCTTATCCACTGGTGTAGTAAATGGGCATGTAATAAATGGAAGTAGCTGGAAATACTGAGAAATTAGGTAGGAAAAAAAGTACCAAACAGCTTCTTGCATACTTGCTCAAGTGATCTGTGAAAACTAAATCTCAGTGGTGTTAATCTTCTGAGACATTGTCTTTGTGCACTGAAACATAACATATTCTATCCTGAGAGAGATATTCAATAAATTATTTAATAAAAGAGGATGTGTTTTGTACAGAAATGCAAATTTAAATAGTAAAGTATCCACAAAGAAATTACGACATAAAGTAGTACAACTAGAAAAATGAAAAATTTATCTTTAAACTTTAAAAAGCCACATACATAGCCGATTGTCAGTTATTCAAAATGTCCACTAGATAGCCGCACAATTCACAATTGCCAAACTATGAAATCAGCCAAAATGTCAATCCACAAATGAATCAATTACATAACTGTTCTATGTACACAATGAAATTCTACTCAGACACAAAGAAGAATAAAATTAAGTCATTTACAGGGAAATGGATAAAACTGGAAAACATTATGGTGAGATTAGTCAGTCCCAAAAAGTAAGATATTAGATAGTTTCTCTAATATGTGGAAGCTAGGGAGAAAATGGATCATAGGTGGAACTCTAGATTAAGAAACAGAAATGATAGTTGAGCAAATAAGGTGACCTAACTGGGGGTAATGGGAGTGAGGAAGAAGGAAATTCCCTAATGTACATGATGTACATTCACAAACATAGCAAAGTCAATCACTACGCCAAACATGAGAAGGAGGGAAGGGGGAGGAAATGGGGTGGGAACTGGTTAAGCACTAATTGGGTGATTTGTGCATGTACGGCTTTACCATATTGTACTCTATTAAGATGTATGACTACAATGCGCCAATAAAAAAAGAGCTAAAATTTAAAAAAAAATCATTGGCTTTTTATGAATCAGTAAAAATATTTTTATCAGTAAATATTATAATTTTTCAAATAGAGAGTAAGTTCTAGCTTTAAGGTTTTAAATGCTATTAGTGGAAACTCTGTCCTCCTAATTCTAGCTTTAAGGTTTTAAATGCTATTAGTGGAAACTCTGTCCTCCTAATAATGTTCATGGGCTTTAAAATTTGACAAAAAGTGCAGGAACATGAATTCTGGCTTCGAACAGTGATACCTGGTGGCAACCCTAGTTCTGTCTTGAGTAGGACCTGTCCTGAGGAGATTATACTCTCAAATGTTTTGAAGATCTACTTGTAGGTCTCATGTTGTTCAACTTTGCCATACAGTGTACTTGGTTTCTGTTTTATTGCCCTTATGCAGCTCCCTATTTATTACTTTCTAGAAACATTTGATTTTTTAGGCATTGTCAGTATTTTAGATCCTCATCAAAATGCCAATTTCTGTATAAGGTTTTTCTCCTTTCTCATTAAAATTATTTGTGTTTGAATAACATCAACATTATCCTTGCCTCTTATGGCACTTGTTCTCTAATGATTTTTATGTACTACCTATTCAATATGTTATAAATTTATGAAGTTTACAATATGGGTTTTTCAATTATTTGTATGTCATGCTTGTGTTTGATGTCACATGTACTCTAAGTCTATATTTAAGAATAAAGGCATCAAAATGAACCCAAAGAGAAAAGTGATAATAACAAAAAAGCTGAAGTAGGGCTTACATGGAATTAGGCACCTATAAGAACTTACTAGAAAAGGTTCACAACCTTCCTTCTATCAAGCTCAATTATTTGTTCTTTTACTTCATTAATCCATTTTCTCAAATATTATACTTCTATTTACTTTTCTTTTGTCTAAAACCTGAGGGCTTTAACTTAATCTAGGTCTCAGAGTCACTGAGTACTATAATCATTATTTGCAGTAACTTTACTTGGGGGAAATTTGCACTTCAGTGATCTTCAAATAATGGAGAATAACAGCATTTCACAATGCATTAAGGACATTTTAAGGGCAGAAAATGTTATGTGCATCATTCAGGTTCTGTTGGGTCATTTTTTTCAATACCTACTGCTGCAGTCCAAAATCAAAAGAACTGAAATTCAAGTGATGGTAATTTTAAATTTCTATATTTTGAATATAGAAAATATACAATTTTGCCTGTCATTAAAATACTAGGTGAGTATAAAAAGATAAAAAAGCAGATCATATGCACTGGGTGTATCTGTGTTCACCATTCCTCTGGAAGTGAATACTTAGGGAGCAAATATCAAGAAGGCTCCTAACATTATTTCATCATGTGAATAATAAAGGGCTGATGACATACTATCACCAAAGAAATAACATACTCAATTATGTCTTCATAATGATGGACAAGTTGCTTTTCTAACAAGATTTTCAATGTTCACATGATAATATAAATAGACAAAACATTTCTTGATAAAGATATGAAGAGAAGATTGCTATTTTTCTAAAATCAAACTTATGAATTTAAGATATGATTTCAGCCTTATAATTTCATGATATAATTCATACATATATGCATAACTACTTTTTGTGGTGTTTTTACTGATAAAGGAAAAATAGCAAGCCCTAAATCCATATCTGAGTACACACTTTATGTTGGATATGTACAGTTTAAGTCATTTAAAGCAAAAGTAACTATCTTTAAATTTAAAGGTGACTTTTACAAAATTTTAATAGAACATATATTAAGGGGAGAATTAAATAATGATCTTTATTCAATAGTAACTGCCCATTATGTACATACCTTTCCTGTGTTTATAAGTCAATTTTATTCTTTATTAACATTATTTGTTATAAATCTATTTTATAGATCAGAGGCCTACTATGAAGTAGAAATAGTTAAACAATTGAAATATATGCAAAAGCAATAACCTAGTTTGGGATGAAAGCAACCATCAAACAGCTTAAGAATTCAGAGGTCAAATAGTGAGATAACTGATCAGGTGAGTTTATTTTATTTATGTTTTTATTTATTTTTTGCGGTACTAGGGGAGGAAACCAGAGGCTTTCTACCTCCAGGCATACTCCCAGACCTATTTTATACTTTGTTTGCAAAAAGTGTCACACTAAGTTGCTGATAGCCTCACTAAGTAGCTGAGGCTGGCTTTGAACCTGTGCAATCCTCCTGTCTCAGCCTCCCAAGCTCTGGGATAACAAGCATGTGCCACCACACCTGGCTGATCATGTAAATTTAAAACATGTGATAGCTAAATCAAATAAAGTGGACTAAGACCAACAACATATATATATATATATATATATATATATATATATACATATACATATATATATGTGTGTGTGTGTGTATATATATACATACAACATATATATATGCTTTCACACTTGAAAACAACAATTCAACAACTGGAAGTTTAAAACTTAGTTTTAAATAGTCTAATATAGAGCCAGGAGTAGTGGCTCATGCTTGTAATCCAGCATTTGAGATGCTGAGACAGGAGGATTGCAGTTTGCAGACAGCCTTGGATACTTTGTGAGGCCCTTTGCAAGTCAGTGAGACCCTGTTTGAAAATAAATTTTAAAAAATAGGGCTGGGGGTGTATCTCAGAGGTAGAATGCCCTTGGATTTCATCCCCAGTACCACAAAAAAGTCTACTATATATGATAATATGTAAGGACAAAAGGTTACTTCTTTGTTATTATAGGGTTATTTGATAAATATAAATATTCTTTTTTTAAATTTTTTATTGGGGCACTCTAGTCATATATCTTAATGAAGAACAAGATGGTAGTGACATATATGCATACATCATTCATTTAGCACTTTCCCAATTTCCCGCCATTTCCCTCCTCAAATTAGTAGGACCCTGTTTCAAAATAAAGAATAAAAAAATCAGACTGGGGATGTAGCTCAGATGTAAAATGCCCCTGGATTCAATCCCCAGCAACACACACACACACACACACACACACACACACACACACACACCACTATTCTTTATGCTTTTTATATCACAAAGGTATAAAGTAACTGATTTCCAAATAAAAATATAACTTTAAATAAAGGAGAGGAGTTATATGTGCATTTTTTAAATTAAATGAAGAGCCAGAAGTAGAAAATATTTTATTATTTTTTTTAATTTTTATTATTATTATTATTATTTTTTTTTTGGTGGTACTGGAGTTCCTGGAAGCCCTTCTATCTCCGGGCTACACTCCCAGACCTATTTTTACATTTTTATTTAGAAACAGGGTCTCCTAAGCCAGCGCGCGCGGCTAGCTTCGAACCTGCGCGATCCTCCTGTCTCTGCCTCCCAAGCGCGGGGATTACAAGCGTGCTCCACCACGCCCGGCTATAGAAAATATTTTAAAGGTATCAGTAAGGAGAAGAGGAAAGAAACCTGTCACATGGTTAATAATGGGAGAGAATAGTACTGAGAAGAAAGTAGAGGTGTTAGGGAGTTTACAGAACTGAAGTTATATTTCTGTTGTAAATTACTTGGAATGTTCTATTAGATAGCAATATTAACCTGTATTTTGAGATGATATGCATCTGAGGGCACCAATAAATTGTCTTTCAA